>NW_026681897.1:0-17188 GCF_028640845.1 Ahaetulla prasina | reverse complement strand
CAGTCTCTATTTTGCCTCCAGTGCTCTTCTCCCAGCTTGGAATTGGACCTGGATATTTCTTCCAACATTACTTTACATAAAGACAAGAATAAGAACACACCTCTATAGGCATAAAGAGAGTTGAGGTCCAATATGTCTAATAACATCAAGCTGAAGAAACTTAAGCGAGAAGGAAAAACACTGAAAAGTTGGTCTATATTCAAATTAATCTACTGGGGTCACGTATCGGCAGATTTCGGTTTCTCAGAAGAAAAACATCCAAAAATATTTGCGGAGATAACAATTACATAGGCAAAATTGTTGGAAGAAATATCCTTCTGGGCTCAGTTCCAGGTGGTGGAAAAAGACACTGGATTCATAGAAGTTGTTTCGAAAGAAGGTTTATTGATGAACGGGATCACATGCCTTGGAGATCTTGGGCAAAAAGAGATAAGAGATGCTGAGAGTCCCTGGGTTTTATACCCTCTCTGGGGCACAGGAAGAGTATCCTGATTGGTTGTTGTCATGATCATAGTGTTGTGACCCAGGTTCCTGGACCCGGACTCCTGGACTCGGATGATTCAGAAAGTGAGGGAGAAGACCTGGCCAGCCCTGCTTCTCTTGAGCCCTTTCCCTCCCTGGCACCCACTCAAAGGGAGGAGGAGGAGCTGGCAAAGCCTGATTCCTGAGCTCTTGCTTTCAGATAATGAATATTGAAATAAATAAAATAAATAAATTGAATTATCTTCCAGCTTTGCAAGGAATGATCCTTCCAGTTGTGCATATTGTCAGACTATACATATTGTATTATTTGCACTGACATTAGGTTGATTTCTGAGTTATATGCAAGCTGAAATCTGTGAAAGAAAGAAAGAAAGAAAGAAAGAAAGAAAGAAAGAAAGAAAGAAAGAAAGAGAAAGAAAGAAAGAAAGACATTAACAAACATTAACAAGCATCAATTGAGTGCATTATTACATATAACAAAAATAAAAGAACAACTATTCTCTCTACCATTATACACGCATACTATATGGAATTAGCTTGCACACCTTTTGTTTTTTTATGGCAATCATGGTTCAAAATCTTCTACAAAAACAAGGTCTCACTTTATTATAGGGCACAGAGATTCAGTGCGCAGCTTGCAATAAAGAAATTAGCAAAACCAGAAGCTGCAATTCTATGGAAACACTCAAAAACAAAGAGGATTTAAAGTGACAAGATCCAATTAAATTTAATTACACAAGCTGTATTTTCATTTTAACTGACACTTTTTATTAAGGAGCCACATGCGCAAAAGCTAGGAACCTGGGCCAAATTGCATCCCAGTAATACACTTATCTTATGCAAAATTCTGAGTATCTAATTTTCTCCAATAAAATTAGAGACATGGGGTTTGTAAAAGGTCCGCTTTGTCTGTTATCATAAACCACTCTTTGCAGCAAACTCATAATACTTTATTACCTTTTACAACAGTGTTTAGTGGATCACCAATATTCTCACTATTTGGGCATAAAAATTAAAAAAAATTGATTTGAATTACATACATTTTCTACTATTACACATGTCGCTATTTTCATTACTTTGTGCCAGTTTGGCATAGTGGATAAGGCATCAGGCTAGAAATTCAGAGACTTTGGGTTCTAGTCCCACTATAGGAATGAAGCCAACTGGGTGAGCTTATGGGAGTCATTCTTTCTCATTCCTAGGAAGCAGGCAATGGCAAATCACTTCATAAATTTTTACAAGAAAAGTTGGAAAATTGTCAAGACAATTGCCAAGTGTCAACACTGGGAATAAAGTAAACATAACTGAACATACTAGGAGTATTAGGAAAGAAAGGATGGGAACTCAATCAAAAAGTAAGACTGAAGAAATGAAAATTTATTTTATTTTTCTTCCTCCTCACCCGAACTGCTCACTTAGTGTTTAGGAATAAAAAAAACACTATTTTATTTGGCCATACACTATAGGCTAATACAGTGGAATTTAGCCCTGTAGGCTAATACTGTAGGCAAAATTTGGAATTTTGAGACAATGCTTTGAACATTATTTCAAAATGGCTGCTGGAAGAATTTTTTCATTCATATAAAAGCAGGGATATTACCAATGAAGCAATGGATTATTAACCTGTTACAGAATGCTCTTGATAAAACCATTTGTTGTTTTTGTGAGCAGGTGAGCACACTTCCAAAATGCTAAGCTGCAATATACCGTCATGTTTATTTTCTAAGAACCCAGATGGTTTGTTTTGAGGGTCCCACTGCATGCCTGGTGCTGATGCCTAATGCTTTGTTTTGCAGTATGATAAAATGCATGCATCTCTTTTTATGTGTGTTTGTTTGTAGGCTCAAGTGAACCTGGATGATTTTACCAGCACACTGGGACTTCTAAGTATCAACATACAGTAGATTTTATATGCACTGCCTACTGTCCAATAACCAGAAGGGTCGGGGTTACAATTTCTGGAGGCCAGAAATGATGATGTCATCCTTTATTTATCCCTGTCAGCCAGATCAGACACCTCAAGGATTACAAGAATGCTACATCATTGTTGTAGAGTATAATAACAAAATCTTGAAAGCCTGCCAAAGTTTCTTTCTCCCTTCTCTTAGACCAAACAGACTCAAGGCAGGTTATTTTCAGGACTGAGTTGTCATTTTTTTTTTCATTTATTTATTTGTCATAACAGCATACATAAGCATAAGCATGGAGTATCTATACAACATATAAGTATATATATGAGTTTAAGTATGTAATAACTATATAAATTGTATATAATGGAAGGAAACAGTATGACAGGAATGGTAGGCACGTTTGTGCTCTTATGCACGCCCCTAATAGACATCTTAGGAAAGGGGTGAGGTCAATAGTAGACAGTTTTTGGTTAAAGCTTTGGGGACTTTGAGAAGAGACCACAGAGTCAGGTAGTGTATTCCAAGTATTAACAACTTCCCTGAAAAGCTTATCTACTCCTCCAGCAAGGTTGTCTGCATATTACTTTACAGCCACTCATTCCCCTTTAAAGTGATCTCAAGGCATCGAATTTGCTCCACTTCCATAGAATACTTTTCTCTGTTATGTTGATTTGAATGTTCTTTCCAAACAAATGCTTTAGTTTGTTGCAGGCTACCCTTAATTGTTCATTGGTGACTTTGGAAGGAAGAAGTACCCCTACAACTGTGCTATTGTTTACCACATATTCCAATATATCCCTTTACTGGCTTTGCTGAAATAGCATGGTGGCTAATATATTCTATATCTTTCAAAGATCCTGGAGCAGAAGGGGAACTGCCAGAGTACTGGAAAAGAGCTGATGTAGTTCCCATCTTCAAAAAAGGGGGGAAAAACAGACCCAGGAAACTACAAACTTATCAGCCTGACCTCAATACCAGGGACGATTCTGGAAAAGATAATCAAGCAACGAATCACGGAACACTTAGAAGCAAACAAAGTAATAACCAAAAGCCAACATGGGTTTGTCAAAAACAGATCATACCAGACTAATCTTATTGCATTACACTGACAGAGGAATGCTGTCAATATAATTTACTTGGACTTCAGTAAAGCATTTGATAAAGTAGACCATAACCTACTACTAGATAAAGTAGAAAATGTGGGTTAGACAGCACCACCACCAGATGGATTCGTAACTGGCTGACCAACTGCACTCAACCAGTAGTCCTCAATGGAACTACATCCACATGGAGGGAAGAATGCAATGGCATACCCCAAGGCTCTGTTTTAGGCCCAGTACTCTTCAACATCTTCATCAATGACTTGGACGAGGGATAGATGGGAACTCATCAAATTTGCAGATGACACCAAGCTGGCAGGAATAGCCAACACTCCAGAAGATAGGCTCAAGATACAGAAGGTTCTTGACAGACTTGAACATTGGGTGCTATCTAACAAAATGAAATTCAACAGTGAAAAAGTAAGGTTCTACATTTAGGCAAAACCAAAATGCACAGGTACTGTATATGTGGTACCTTGCTCAATAGCTCAATAACTCAATAACTATGAGAGGGACCATTTAGATATGAGTTAGCAGTGTGCAGTAGCTGCCAAAAAGTCAACACAAGTTCTGGGCTGCATAAACAGAGGGATAGAATCAAGATCACGTGAAGTGTTAATATACCACTTTATAATGCCTTGTAAGACCACATTTGGAATACTTCATTCAGTTTTGGTCACCACGATGTAAAAAAGATGTTGAGACTCTAGAAAGAGTGCAGTGAAGAGCAACAAAGATAATTAGGGGACTGGAGGCTAAAACATATGAAGAATGGTTGCAGGAACTCGGTATGTCTAGTTTAATGAAAAGAAGACTAGGGAAGACATGATAGCAGTATTCCAATATCTCAGTGGTCCCACAAAGAAGAGGGAGTCAAATTATTCTCCAAAGCACCTGAGGGTAGAACAAGAAGCAATGGGTGGAAACTAATCAAGGAGAGAAGCAACTTAGAACTAAGGAGACATTTCCTGACAGTTAGAACAATTTATAAATGAAACAACTTGCCTGCAGAAATTGTGAATGCTCCAACGCTGGAAATTTTTAAGAAGTTGGATAACAATTTGCTTGAAGTGGTGTAGGGTTTCCTGCCTGGGCAGGGGGTTGGACTAAAGATCTTCAAGGTCCCTTCCAACTCATTGTTGTTGTTGTTGTTGTTGTTGTTGTTGTTGTTGTTGTTGTTCCATCGGCACAGAGAAGGTTGCTGGCTTGAAATCACCCACAATGGTTTTTTAATTACTTTTTTTTTCTGAGTAGATATGTTTGATTTTCTTTTTAACATTTTTTGGCCACTTGAGAAATAAGAGTTTCACCCTAGCTCCCATTTAGTTCAAAGGATTTTTGGGGCTATTTGGGAATTGGAGGTAAAACCCTTTTTACCCTATGTGACTGAAAAACATTAAAATTCTGAATTTATTCTTTGTTTTATTTTTTTCATTTAGAAAAGAAGAGGGGAAAACTATCAACTCAAGTAAAGTTCTTCTTTTTAAGAAAAAAAACATCTCTGCACCCAACAATCTTTTCTATACAAAGTGAAGTAATTTAGTTTAACCACTATATTATTCTATTTCAACGTTGCTGGAAAAAGAAGCTATTGAAATATTAGATGCAGACGTTTTAAAAAGTGTTTGTTGTTTATAAGTTTTTTTTCCTTTTTTCACATTATACCGTGGTAGCGAACTTGGCGGGCTTTTGCTTTAGTGGGAAGCCCTGCCGGTGCAGTGAGAGGGCGGGCGGGGCCGCCAGCCTTCTGGCCGAGGAGGAGGTTTCGACCTAGCTGCCTCATTTCCCACCCTCGGCTTATAAGTCCCCAGTTTACCCCAGTTTTTGGGGTAAAATTGTACCTCGGCTTCTGGATCGGCTTATATTGGTATATTGATAAACAATTTAAGCAAATACATTCCTAAAATGGCAAATCAGAAAAAAATGGGTAGGCAAACCCAGTTTTTAAGCAAATGTTATGTTTTTGCTCTGTATACCCAGAAATTGGAAAATTGTATTTCTCATGGTGCACACATTTAGAAAAAAGAAAAGCAATTAGGCCTCAGCTCAAAATCAAACTGTTGTAGTTGTTATGCATATGAAATTACTCAGTCTTAACATGATTACTTGAAAGCAAACACATTATTCAGCATAACAACCTGTTTAGTTCTAGACTCATGAAATGCTTACTTTGCCCTACTTGGTCCTACTGTGAATAAAGCATCTTAGTAGAAATAAAAGCTGTTAAGCAATACATGAAGGCATGTGTTAAACAACCGTGTCAGAGGAGGAATCCCCAAATTACTGTTTCTCGGGTTAAGCTTTATTGTTATGACCTATTTTCTCCTTTGTGCTAATCTCTCCTCCATCTGCTGCTCTGCTAGGCCAGGCTCAAACAGCGGTGTCAATTCAAAGGTTGCAGAGGTCAGTAGCGACGCCAGATTTAAGTGTTATTTGCTCTGATGCCATGACAAGATGGATCTAGCATGGCCTGACTAAAGTGATGTATGTTAAATTTGTTGCAAATTACTGGCCTGATGGATCTATTGATGACCCATTGCAGCTGTCAGGATGTCTCTATCAGCATCTCACTTTCACTCTCCCCAGATACTCAGCCATCCTCCCATCCCCTCCTTCTTTACTGTCAGAGACAACTGTAAGCCCTGTAAGATGGCATATGAAAAAAAGACAATGTTACAGTAAGTTAACACACAATAAGTAGTGTTGCTGAAGAGAGGATGCTCTCCACTATTAAAATAAAAAGACATTTCAGTAAGAAACTGCAGTTTTGAACACCGTAAATATCCATTTTTGTCAACATTTGCTCTCTTAGCCACATCAGCTCATTGGTCCTTTAACCCTTATGGATAGCAGGGTTGCTTCAAATTCTTCAATGCAACCAATAATAATTTGAGAGAAATGTCACATATTTAGGTGCTTGTTTTATAGCAGTCACACTAATGAATCATAGTTCAGCCCTGAAGTAGCTTAAACAATTTAATAGTTAGGCCATATTATTGTCATATCCTGAAATCTAGAGTTGTGTTCATCTTTTATCAAAAGGAGACAGAATTTATATAGTCATTAGCCATGAAAGAATAGCGAAGTTTTCACAATTAGAAAATCCAACAGCAAGGTAAGTTAAAACTCATCAGATTGAGATAGAATTAGACATAAAATGTATAAGACGTAAGAATTAGATGTATTGAAAGAAGCTCCAGCCCACTTAGCAATTCGAAAGCATGCAAATGCAAGTAAATTAATAGGTACCACTTCGGTGGGCATTCCATGTGCTTTTGTGTATAGCCATGCACATGACCATGGAAAATGTCTTTGAACAACACTGGGGGCCTTGGCCAAGAAAAGGTGATGAGCACTGTACCCTAGAATCAGACATCACTGGACAGCTAACCTTTATCTTTTTACCATTCTTGAAAGAATAAGGGAGTATTTACTTTAGTATTTTGGCTGAAATTTTTACATGCCAGTTAGAAATAATTCCTTCTCAAAAAGTTGTTTGTTGTTGTTGTTTGGCCCCATTCAGAACTAGGGTATTCATTTTGTAAATGAACCACAAATAAAGGAAGTCAGTCTTTCTGAACCCCAACAGAATTCTTTCCAGGCAATTATGCATAGGATTTATCTATTCATATATGAATTCATAAAATTATAAATTGGCTTTTGGAAGGCTTATGAATTATTAAAAGTTTATAGTTTGGTAAATTCTTGTTTCATATTTCTACTTCTTGAACTACTTCCTTAGATTCATATGACAGTAAATACCAAAAATAGGTTCAATGCCTATATTAAGACAACCTTAATTAGTTCAGATGGAGACTTAAAATCTTCCATTAATCTACTAAATATATGTTTTTTATATCAATGTTAGATTTCTTTTCTGCTTTTGTTTTTTTCTGTATCTTGGGGAAAATCCATATTATAATGCTTTTATGTGATGGACCTACAAAGGGAGAGGTGATAAAAAGCAACAGTTTCCCAGGAAGGAGGGAGCGCATTCCAAGGAGGAGTTTAAGACAAGTGATATCTCAGGCCAAAACTGGATCAGAAACAAGAAGAGGAGAATTAGGATTAAGCTGACATTTTGGTTTCTATGCTCTTTTGTATAGGTTTTTTGTCAAATTATAAAAGAATATATACATTGTGTGTTCATTTATATTAAAACTCATCAAGTTTCACTGGGACTACCTGTCAAATATTCTAGCTGCTTTTTAAAAATTCAAGCACAATACATTATTATAGTTTTTTTTATAGAGACATCAGGTTTTTTCCTTTTAGGAATTTCTCAGTTGCATCTAATCCATTGTTTTTGTTCATTAGATCATTATATCATCACAATCACCTGACATCATAATATGCAGATATAAAATATCCAAAGTGTATTCCATATACTGTAATGCAAACAGTTAAAATAAACAATCAGCTTTAACCTTAGATGGATGCACGAAATGATAAATTCTTGCTGCGTTATCTTCACTAATTTATTAATTAAAAACCCATCAGAAAAGCTCCAGTTTGACCTGCTTTCAAGAACCAACACAGGAAGGTTGACACCAATGGAAGGCTGTTCCACAATATCTAAACATGTAGTTCAAAGGATTGGACAATGACAAATAAGATTAGGGAAGCCTATGAGTTTACCAAATAATGCCAAAAGAAAATGGAATTGAGTAATAACTGAAATCTGCATTATGGTGCCTCAGATATAACTTCTTACAATGACCCAATTATGTCATAATTCTTGCTAGGAGGGTTAGTAATTAGTCTGATGCATACTGTATGTAAAGGTTCCAAGTAACACCCCCAATGAAATAAGATTCCAAGAATAGAAGTTCCTCAAAGTTCCATTTTATTAAAGATGTCATATTGGCACATCTTGGAAAATCTGAATCTGAAAGCTTCCGGGTTTTCCCCACTCAAAGGAAAGTCAAAATCCCTTCCCCTGCACCCACATGTCCATCACATGGACCAATCAATCCACCGTTCCAACTGGAGATGTATCCCTGTCATGCCACTCCAGGTGCAAACTGAACGTCCTTGACTCTCAGAGAAAAGAATGTTCTTATGCCTAGATATCTCTACAATTCTATGCAATCCCCTCTCCCAGTTTCCCACAGCACCAAGTGTGGCAGCCCTGAAGATCCAAAAAAAAAAAGATGGCCTCCAGCGCTGACACTGTATGTATCTTGGAGAAATACTGTACGTATCTTTAGCATCCAACTACTAATTACATTTGAAACAGCAGCAGGCTGTTCACTGATATTACGCATTGGCACATAGAGGTCTTTAAAAGAGGGGGGGTCAAAAAAGTCAAGATGGCAGTCACAACCAGACATCAACATTACATGAACACCGAGAGGGATGGGACTTTGAAAATGGCTACAACCACATATTGATTTTTTGACACACCCAGTGGATGCTGGTGGTGGCACTTATTGTGAATTCAGAGGTCATGTCAGAAATGGAATCTTTAATTGTTTTAATCATAATATACTTTTTCTGTGGTTTATAATGGTTTAGCGTTTAATATATCCATTTTTTTAACTTATTGAAGAAATGACTGATTCATAAAGCCTGAATTTATATATAATACAATAACATGATTCATTTGGTTGTGGTTTGGTGCAGTGGTTATAAACCATGTTTAATGGATTCCACTATGAAACAAATATATTTCAAAGTAACTTTATCTAACTATTATTAAAACCTGACATGGTTTAATAAGTATGTGTAATTAAGTTACATGTGAAGCCTTAATATTTCTGAATGTTAAGTATGTGTTTCAGTATTTTTCCCCTACTACTTTTTGTTCAATAAATTTATTCATCCAGCCATCCTAAGTGTTATTTACTACAATGTGCATTTTGAATAATGCACAGTTGAAAACATTAACAAGGATTGAAAAATTCTGGAAAATGTATCATTTGCTGAGGTAATCAACAACAGCTCTGTGAAAGCAATTTTTTACAGTAGCAAATTTTTGCCATCGCAGGTATTAATGAATTAATATATATAAAACTGTGCTGTTGAACTTTGTTCTGTCTGAAATCTATGGAACTTACGTACTACTATTATTCTAGATTTAAAATTAATATCTGTATAATAGTATACTTCAGTATAATAATTGCCTATCACTTGGACTATGAGTAGCTGGGGAATTCTGGGAGTTGAATCTACATATCTTAAAGTTGCCAAGTTTGAGAAACACTGACTTAAATGAATCAATTTCCTTTGTTAATCAAAACTTACACTCCTCATGTTGGGAATGAGCATTAAGATGACATGATAGTAAGAAAAGTTGAGCAAATTGGCATTGGTTGGTGTTAGTATGAACTTGGCTAGAAGAGAATGCTAAAAAGTGTTCATTGGGAAATAGAAGACAACTAGTAATCTGTCCTTAATAACGCTAAAATAACCCCCATAAGAAACCCTATAGTTTCTTATAACTAGCTATTTAAACAGGAATGAACTTGCTATTTCTCAAATTTATTTTGGGGTGCCTCATTCAGTCCTCTATTCATCTTTATGTGCAGCAAATTCTCTCTAGGTGCTGTGTATAGTTAGTATTTTCATTTGCTGCCTAAGTAGCAAATTACCCTGTAAACAGCCCACAAGAGCTGCTGTGTAATTGAATTTTAACTGTTGACTTTGGACATTTGGTATATTTGCTGCAAGAAGTAAATTTTCAAAACTTCATCTTGATGCAGTCAGACAAAATGAAAGGTAATATTCTTTATCTGCTGCAGATTGCTGCAGATGAACTGCTTTCATATGAGCTTAAATAAGATTTAGAGTTATTCCATCCTTCAGCTGGCCACAATTGAAAGTGATCAGGATCAATATTGCTCCCCCTGCATTGCTGCCCAGCACTGTGCATTACAATAGAGGGAGATGGGTGTATTAAAAAATTTTCCTGTGTCAAATTAATTTCCGTGTTATCCCCAAATTCAATTAGATGGGAACCCCATGTAACTAAAAAAGTGTCCAACATCCCTTAGTGACAAATTACGGTGCTTAGTGTGCATATCATGGTGAAGTGTTGAGCCTTGCTAATCTTCTCACTAATTCTCAATTACCGTAAAATGAAGCCATAAATCACACAGACAAGGAATCGATGGGAATGTTGTTTTCAGGGTGATTGGCAGCCTCCCCAAAGGTTTCCTTTAAGTTGGTTTAAGGTTACCATTCTCTAAGGGTGGGGGTGGGGGGGAAGCAGCTCGCTCAATCTCTATGATATAGGCCCACTGGGCTTTTGGGGATGCATGTGGAGGGACAGCACCAATTTCTGCCCATCAGACATCCAATTTTTCTCCTTTTCATACCTGCTGTAGTAAATGAGAAACAAATTAAATTTCACTCCACTATCTCCACAGAAACCATTTAAATTTTTCATGGAAACTAAATTGTCCCTAGACAAATAGCCCCCTGATTCTATGAAAATATACTGGAGCATGCGGGGGGGGGCAGAAATAAATTTGTGTCACTCTGGATATGCCATTTTCTGTAATGTCATTCACCACCGACCAATAAATGAATCCCTCCCAGAACACAATGGCGAGTCCCGGCGCTTGGGTGGATTTGCATTGTTCCCCCACTCCGGAGCAGTCTAATATTCTCCCTGTTATTAATTTGCAGCTAGGGTTTTACATTCATGAGGCCGAGATTGAAATGTAAATGAGGCACAAAATAAGTAGTCAGCAATAGCCCTGGTCGAGCTGCCTGTGTCATAGACTCATGGACTTACATGAAAATAGTTATCACTCAGAGATTAGCAGCTCAGAACATCAATCACAAGTGCAAGGAAACAATGAATAAAATCACCCAGACACGAGGAAGGAAATTACATGAGCTTTAAAGTGGAAAGGGAATATGTAATAGTGCTACCTGTTGTCAAAGCAGTAACATGGCTATGATAAAAGAAGCATCATTGCTTTTCTCCTTTCCTCTCTCATGGCTGGATCGCTCATATTCAAATGGTGCCATCTTTGCTACCTCTATTTATCACTTAAATGAACTGCGCTTCCTGAGTTGGAGCTATATGAGGCTTCTGGTCATCTGGTCATCACAAAAATGCTGTGGCTGGGTTTTGAAAGGTTGAGGGTCAAATTGATCCTTCTGTAACATTGTAAATAAAATATTTAGTTCTATGTCCTGGCATCTGCAGTTGCAGAGTTTATGAGTTTGAGGGTTTCTTGCTTCCTAGTAATCAATGTGAGTCTTTCAGGCTAATTTTCAAGTGCCATGGAGAAGATTCAGTGAAACTTGTGACGTACAGATATACATGTGATTGTATATTTTTCTTACTTACAATTGATGTTGAATCACACTATGCATTAATAGGTCTGCTGACATTCACTCACATATTTGACCAGTGTTTCTCTAATATATACTCAGCCCATAATCACTTTTCAACATTTCAGTGATTCAGGATTCAGTCACATGACTGTGGTCACCATCTTGGCTTTCCATCCTTCCTGCAGACATCCTTGAACACAGGCAGCCTGTTAGAAGGAAGATCTCATGCTAAGTTTCCTTTTAATATACTTAGGTAGCTTTCCAGGCTCATATATACCATAATATAAATCCAAGGAAATAGTGATATATTCTATATATTGGCAGTATAAAATGTGTTCTAATTTAGGTAGGCAATAGTTTTGTAGTTTAGGAAAATTACTAATGCCACCCTGTAGTTCTCACAAATTCCTGGATCTAATGCAAGATGCCAACTCAACACAGCTCAGTAGACAGACTTGGTGGAGTTTGATGGAACAATACTAGCAGTAGAAGTATATTTGCATGTTATAGTTCATTGCCTCAAATATCAGCTATGAATGTAACTATTCCTACAAATTTTGTTTTTAAAATTTTTGCTACAAAACAGATTAAGGCAGAATACTAGATGGAGCTAAAGCAGTGCGAAGAGTTACACAATAGAAAAACAATTCACAATTCCATTGTTGCTGACATGTTACTACATTGCTTTACCATGACTTGTCCTACACCTTCATGTAACATCATAATATTAAAGAGCACAAAGGTAATTTGAACTCACCGATCCAATTTCTTCTGTTGAGTCCATGAGCTAGAATTTTCAATCATGTGCATTAAGTGATAATGATGTAATTTTCCTTTTTTTTTAAAAAAAAAGAGTATGTTATTTAATTGTTGTGATTGGTTCAAATCCTGCCAATATAAAACCTTCTGGATGCCTGCTCAGAAATCAGGTTTTGATGTAATATTGTTCTGAGATGGAAATGAAAATAAAACAAGATCAGTTCTATATTTCTTTTCTCTCTTCCTGATGTCATACATATTGATTCCTATACGCTTATTCTTATTTTGGGGGGTCAACTGGCAACCTTAGTCTAAATAAGGGTGAAAAAGAGTAGCAGAAATTACATTGCTCTGATAATGGAAGCATCTAAGATAAACACCCTCTCACACAGGGGAAATTTTGTCCATTCTCTTCTCCAAAGTAAACTATGAAATTCAATCTACATTATCTCACAGCGTTCCCAGAGTAACTCTCTGACACTGACACTCTAGGTTCAGTTTTGGCCTGTAGGCTTTTACAGAAGACTGCTATAACAATTTGCATTTGAACTCTTGAAAGATGTTATGTAAATGCTAAGCACTGCGCTGATGATCAACAGCCACTCTTGAAACAGTACACTAGAATGCCTATCAAAATATTCCACTTGTTCTTAGGATGGAATCTGTGAGAATTCCTGAATGAGTTTTGAAAAGAGCCTTGAAACACTTGATGAGTGACTCCATTCAATACAAATACTCCTTAATAGGAGAATGGTTGGCACCATGATGGATCAACTCTGCAGAACAAAATTAAGAAAAACAATAAGTAGCAACATTGTAGCAGAAGAATGCAAAAAGCTACTCTACTTCACAATTTAAAAGACCCTTTTATATACTATATATACTTAGAAGAAACAATTGAATAATTTAGGTTTTTAGGTATGGAGTTGAAAAAGAGATATCAGTAAAGTTGTCTAACTCTTAATTTTTTCCTGACCATTATGTATTAGCAAAGATGTGTCTCTAGTAATTTTTTCAGAAAGAATGAGATTAAACTGAGGCACGGATCTAAGTGGGATATATTTAAAGTCTAAGCAATCAAGGACAATGTATGGTAAGTTTTATATTCCAGCTATGTAGCAAGGCATCAGCTGTGTTGATAGCTGATCTATGGGAAAATGAACTGTAAACTGCAAACTTGAGAGGCATGTTTCTTATTTGGATGCTTGTGACATTCTGTCTTATACATGTGCAAATATACACTTTTGATGGATAAATCCTACACACCATTGATTTCTTTGTATCTGAATGTAAGTGCCTTTGTCTCAAGGGCCATCCCTACCATTAAGCAAAACGAGTTGGCTGCCTCAGACAACAGATGAGTTTGTTCTGAAAAGGCAATACTGTGTTAGCTATTTAATTTAATGTTCCTCTATTATTGCTAAAGAAGTTGGAAGATAGCATTAAGTACATGTGAAAATGCCTTATCTCATTTTGCCTCCTGAATATTTTGGTGCAAGTGGATATGGAAGGAGGGTTTCTGTTTTGCATTGGACTACAAACTAGAGTCGGGAATGACTAGCAGGGGACATGGTGGCTCAGTGGCTAAGATGCTGAGCTTGTCGATCGAAAGGTCAGCAATTCAGCGGTTTGAATCCCTAGTGCCACATAACGGAGTGAGCTTCAGTTACTTGTCCCAGCTTCTGCCAACCTAGCAGTTCAAAAGCACATAAAAAATGCAAATAGAAAAATAGGGACCACCTTTGGTGGGAAGGTAACAGTGTTCTGTGCGCCTTTGGCATTTAGTCATGCCAGCCACATGACCATCTTCGATCGTCAATCTCCAGACGTCTTTGGAAAGCACTGTCTCTTTGGCTTTGAAACGGAGATGAGCACTGCCCCCTAGAGTCAAGAATGACTAGCACATATGTGCGAGGGGAACCTTTACCTTTACCTTACAAACTATTTCTTGAAAGCCCCATTTCACCTTGTGATGTTGATGGAATGCTTTTTTTTTTGGTTCTGATGAAAATCAGTGAAGTTCAGGCTAGAAATATAAATAAAGAAATAAATAATGTTTAATGAAGTCTATGAAGTTGAATAGCCTGACAACACTGCCTGCCTTGCAGTGGGTATACCCAGTTTTGCAAGTTGTACATGGTCACTAGTGTTTTTCAAAAGGATGCACTAATCCTTGGGAACTGGTTTATAGCACTAGAATCAGGAGCAAGAGAAGCCATTTTTCTTGGAGAAGGAACAAAGACAGATATCTAGAGCTGCTCTTGCCTCTAAGCAGACTTTCCTACTTTCCAAAATAAAAAGTCTAGTCAGGGAGCCACTGCATACTGAGGACAGATGGCATGTAGAGAGCCTCAGAGCTTCAAACAAACAATGCACCTAGTCAAGGATAAGAACACCATAACCTTTCTCTCTTGGATTAGCAGGTCAAAATCAGACGAGTTATCAAGGGGTTTTAAAGACCTCGAGCAACATGCAGCCTGACAAGGGAATAAGAGCAATGCAATCTATATTCCATGCAAGAGGCTTCTGCTCTGCACCCCCACATTCCTCCTGTTCCCATTGTCCTCCCTCTTAGTGTCTGAGAATATATTTTTAATTGCTTATCAAATGGATAGTTATTGTATCATAAAATCTTCAAAGCAATTTCCCAGTTCTGCTCAGTTGCAAAGCTGAACTTTTAGATGCTGATAGATCACAATGGATTATGCTAATCAGTCTGTTAATAGCTCTTGCTGTGTTATGTCGGAGCATTAAAACAAACTAGTCCTTATAACAGCTTGGGAAATGTTTTATAAAACATGTGAGCTATGAGAAGCCATGACAAGGCCAGTAAATAATAAGGGGAGCTGGGGAGACTAAACAAATACTGTGTTAAATTATTGATGCATTAATCAAAAATACAGTTGTTAAGCAATATCATTAGTTCAGTGCTAATTGTTTTATGGATTTGTAAATGGGGTATCTGCATGCAGAATGAACCTTGTCCAGTTTTCTCAGCCTGCCTTTTACCTTTAGCTTTTTAAAGATTTTCTTCAATCCAATTTTATTTAGAAAAATCTTGATTTTTCTGAATATAATCTATTTATGGTTTATGTACAACATTTTAGTCAACACAATTCTATATCCAACTGCATGAGAGGCACCATTTGTTCCTCAAATTCTAGATGATATATGATGTACAAAAATCTCAAATCAAATTAAAAATAAAGCAAATCATCAAAATCAATACAACTGTTTAAATACAATCAAAATATTCTAAATAAATAAGTTTTTATGCTTTACCTAAAACTTGTTTTATGCTTTCACTGGAAAGAAGGTATTGGAAATTGTTTAAACTGATGTCTGGTGTCTAAACTAGAAGTGTGGTTTATATAATAAATAGAAAATAATGTAATTCTCAATGTAAGGGACAACATTGTCCTAAATGTTTATTCTATTTAATTCATTAGAAGCTATCTTGCTTTCTCTTCAATTTCAAATCAATTGACTAAAACAAATAAAAACAAATATTTAAAATAAATATTTTAAAATATTTGACAATCAGATCAATATCCTAAGTGTACAAATTTCTGCAATAATACATCTAAATGCCAGATGCTAGTTTTATATTTTTAGTAAACTAATTTTTCCAGGTATAATTCGACTAATAAATAGGTGGCCTGAGTTCAATCCCTAAACATCTGGAGTCTCACTTGAACTCCATTGGCATTGACAAAATTACCTTCAGTCAATTACAAAAGGCAGCTTTACTTGAAAAAGCTTACATCTTGAGATAGTACTTTTAAACAAGAACATCTGCCCATCCCAGGTCTTTGGGATAGGTGGGTAAAAATACCAAATCCACTCTAAATATCTGGCTGACTGCATGACCAACCATAATAATAATAACAGGAGAAAATCACATAATGCAAATAGAAGTAGAATGACTATGGCAAAAGAAAGCAAAGATAGTACCAAGAGTAATAGTGCCCTGGGTGCAATCCCAAAACAATTGGAACACTACTTAAACACTGTGAACAATGACAAGATCACCATCAGTCAATTGCAACAGAAAATTTCCAATGCTATCTCAGGGGGGAAAGGTTACTTGCAATAGGGTTCTACAATTTTTAGGATAATAGTTTTGCTTCTCTTCATTTTTATCAAGAACATTAGCTAATAATCTTTGTGTCATTCCTATTTTCGGTGTTTTTCGCAAAAAACACATGTTCCTTATTAGTTGATCAAACTTTTATACACACACACACACACACACACACACACACACACACACACACCACACAGAGAGAACCTTGTAATATCTCCCACTATCCCACCCCCTTAAAAAATGATCTCTGCAACCACTACTCAAACAGAGTAATAGTAAAAGTATTGAACTGATACCGAGGAAATCCAAGCTCTGGTACTCAGCCATAGAAGCTAATAGAGTGTCTTTGGGTGCTACTGTTTCTCCATCCTATCCAGATCATAAGGTTGTTTTTGTGGGGGTAAATAAGGGGACGAAGTAATTTTATGCTGTCTTGAACTGAGTGAATGAATGAAAAGTGGGATATAAATAAAATCAAGTAATAATGAATGAGAGGCTTATTATAAAGTACTCATCTATCCTGTCTGAAGACCTATTCAAGAAGGGGTTCCACAGGA
>NW_026681896.1:0-17203 GCF_028640845.1 Ahaetulla prasina | reverse complement strand
AAAATTTTGTGCCCATTTTACCATACAATCTTTAACTCCATTTCTGAATCAATTTCAACCAATACATTATATAATCTCTTTATATGCTGTTGACCTTGATCTTTTATTTGTTTTACCAAATTATCATCACTTTGCCTTATACCAATTTTCTGATCTATTTTCCATCTAGATTTTGTCCATACTGGAACCATGTATAATTTCTATCCCTCAATTTCTCCTAGATTTTAACTGTAATTCTTTTCCATAGTCAAAAGCTCTTTGTAAGTGATAACTCCATTTTTGTAATATATTTATATTCTCTATCATATGTCTGGGGATAGTCCATATTGGTATCTTTCCATCTAACTTATATTGATATTTTTCCAAACCCTCAACAAGCACTTCTGACCATATTATTCTTAAATGTCTTATCAATTTTCTTGTCATATATTACATATGCATATCATATATAACCTTCTATATTCAAAATCCTTTCCTCTGTTAAATTAATCCAATCAGAAATTAAAGCTCAACTGCATCATAGTACAATTTCAAATTAGGCATTTTAAACTCTTTCCTAACGTCTTGCATTATTTTAACTTTATCTCGGTTTTACCCTCCATACAAATTATTAATCCCTTTTTGCTGGTTTCAAGTCTGGATTACCTCAGATGATTGACATCAATCTTGCCCACCTAAAAGTGCTTCCCTCCTCAGCTGCTTTTACACTGCAATGAATTAGGGAGAGTCAATTCTGAAATGGTTATGACATTTCCTGAATTAAATTCTTCTTTTAATTGTTTTTATTAAAGTCTATTATATGATAAAATGTGTAATAGATATTTTTGATACCAAGAGATATAAAGAAAAAGAAAAGAAACAATGGTGTAGAAAGAAAAATAACATAACATAATAACAGAGTTGGAAGGGACCTTGGAGGTCTTCTAGTCTAACCCTCTGCCCAGGCAGGAAACTCTACACCATTTCAGACAAATGGCTATCCAACATTTTCTTAAAAATTTCCAGTGTTGGAGCATTCACAACTTCTGCAGGCAAGTTATTCCATTTATTGATTGTTCTGTCAGGAAATTTCTCCTTAGTTCTAAGTTGCTTCTCTCCTTGATTAGTTTCCACCCATTGCTTCTTGTTCTACTCTCAGATGCTTTGGAGAATAATTTAACTCCCTCTTCTTTGTGGCAACCCCTGAGATAGAAACATGCTATCATGTCCCCCCTAGTCCTTCTTTTCATTAAACTAGACATACCCAGTTCCTGCAACCGTTCTTCATATGTTTTAGCCTCCAGTCCCCTATTCATCTTTGTTGCTCTTCTCTTCACTCTTTCTAGAGTCTCAACATCTTTTTTACATCGTGGTGACCAAAACTAAATGCAATATTCCAAGTTTGGCCTTACCAAGGCATTATAAAATGGTATTAACACTTCACGTGATCTTGATTCTTTCCCTCTGTTTATGCAGCCCAGAACTGTTGGCTTTTTGGCAGCTGCTGCACTGCTGCTCATATCTAAATGGTTGTGCACTAGGACTCCAAGATCCCTCTCACAGTTACTACTATTGAACTAGGTACCACATATCGGTAACTGTGCATTTGGGTTTGCCTAAATGTAGAACCTTACTTTTTTCACTGTTGAATTTCATTTTGTTAGTTAGTGCCCAATGTTCAAGTCTGTCAAGATCCTTCTCTATCTTGAGCCTATCTTCTGGAGTGTTGGCTATTCCTGCCAGCTTAGTGTCCTCTGCAAATTTGATGAGTTCCCCATCTATCCCCTCGTCCAAGTCATTGATGAAGATGTTGAAGTGTACTGGGCCTAAAACAGAGTCTTGGGGTACTCCACTGCATACTTCCCTCCATGTGGATGTAGTTCCATTGAGGACTATTCGTTGAGTGCGGTTGGTCAGCCAGTTACGAATCCATCTGGTGGTGGTGCAGTCTAACTCACATTTTTCTACTTTATCTAGTAGTAGGCTATGGTCTACTTTATCAAATGCTGAAGTCCAAGTAAATTATATCGACAACATTCCTCTGGTCCACTAATTTTGTCACTTTGTCAAAGAATGCAATAAGATTAGTCTGGCATGATCTGTTTTTGACAAACCCATGTTGATATTTTGGTTATTACTTTGTTTGCTTCTAGGTGTTCAATGATTCGTTGCTTGATTATCTTTTCCAAAATCTTCCCCGGTATTGAGGTCAGGCTGATAGGTCTGTAGTTTCCTGGATCTGTTTTTTTTTTCCTTTTGGAAGATGGGAACTACATCAGCTCTTTTCCAGTCCTCTGGCAGCTCCCCTGTGCTCCAGGATCTTTGAAAGATATAGTTCAGTGGTTCTGAGATTTTGACTGCCAGTTCCTTCAGAACCCTGGGGTGTAATCCATCCGGTCCTGATGATTTGAACTCATCTAGGGTAGACAGGTGTTCACTTACCACTTTCTTCCCTATTTTAAGTTGTGTTTCTAATCTGTTTTTTGTGGTGCTGTTTTTGATAGGTTGGATTGTTTTTTTCTTTTGTGTAAAAACAGATGCAAAAAAATGAGTCAAGTAGATTTGCTTTCTCCCTGTTGTTTGTCACCTTCTTGCCACTTTGTCCCAGCAATGGGCCAATTGTTTCCTTGACTTTTTTCTTGTTTTTAACATGTTGGAAGAAGCTTTTTTTGTTATTTCTTACTTTTGTCGCTAGCCTTTGTTCATTGTGAGCCTTAGCTTTCCTCACTTCATCTTTATAGGCTCGGGCTACTTGCTGATATTCTGCCTTAGTTATTTGCCCCTCTTTCCACTTTTTATAGTTGTCTTTCAATTTGTCAGATAGTTCTTTGTGCATCCATGCTGGTTTCTTTTGAGATCTATTATTTTAACTAGCTTTCCACCTCTTATTTTCCTTAATTCCTAATTTCTTATTCCATCATCAATTATTTTATTTCATCATTTACTAATATTTCACTTTTATATCTTAGTTTAAATTATTTTCATATTTAAGCCAATCTACATTTCATATTGCATCTGCTGATCCATTTTACAATAAACAATATACTTCTTCTTGTTTGCTTCTTACATACAATTTCTAATATTAAAACAGTTCTCTTAAATGAACTAATAAATGCTTTATTTCCCTTCCTTCCCTTCCTTCTATCCATTATTCTTTCCCTTTTAACCATTTTCTTTTTGTCTCTCTAAAATTCCACCTTAATATTTTTCTCCCTTTCTCCCATTCTCTTATCTCTTTCTCTTTCTTTTGCTTTTTTATTTATTGTATCTTTTCCCCTGAATCCTTTCTCTGATTTTTAAGATTGTTACCCTCTCAATTCTCCCCCTCATTCTTTTCCTATTTCCTTTTCTTCCCTTCTTTTTTGAGGAATATGCCCCGCCCCCATCCATTTTTTTGTCACTGTCAATCCCACTGTCAATCCCAGTGTAATTATCTATTTTTTTATCTGCAATTATTACTTTCATGTTCTTGTTTCTCATTTATATTATTTTTTTTTTTGTAATTTCACCAGGCTTCTTCTTCTTCTTTAAATGCTTCATGCACATTCTTAAACATCTCCTTTAGTTCCTCATACTCCCAAAGTTCCATATTGTCAATTCAAAAAGTTTTTTTATTTTAATTTATGTTTAGTTAAGCTTCAAGTCAGTATAGTCTCTCTCTCTCTCTCCCCTTTTCTTCTTCTCCTTCTCTCCCTTTCTCTCTCTCTCTTTTTCCAAATAACATCCAGTTCTAGTCCATTCCAATTTAAGGTTTTGTTCTTCACCTCTTTTCAAAGTCAGAACCCAGCTGTTTTTTAAAAAAACACCTCCTTAATATTTCTCACGGTCTTTCCACCAGCAGATGTCTCTCTCCAATCCACAAATACCAAGGCAATCAAGTATTCATTCATTTATTTATTTATTTATTGATTGATTGATTGTTAAAAAGTGCTTTCTCTGAGTTTTCTTCTTCCTGTATTTTTTTATTTCTCCAGATCCAGTTTCAAGTCCAGGTAGAAAGTTTTCTTTCTTGGGCTTTAGTCCTTTAACTTCCTCTTTGATTTTTCTCCCTCCAATTAACATTCCCAAGTGACAATTAGCCACTTATTTCATGCCAGGACCTCTTTTAAGCTTTTAGAAAGTTTCTTTTTACCTGTGAGTTGGCGAATCATTCACCCGCTAACAATACTCCATTCAAACATCGCTCCTGCACAAATTTTAGTCTTTATTCTTTATTGGCCACATGTGATTGGACACACAAGGAATTTGTCTTTTGTGTATATGCTCTCAGTGTACATAAGGAGAATAAAATATACTCATCAAGAATAAAAAGATACAACACTTAGTGATAGTCAAGATTACTACTTCTATACATCAGATTTTTATGAACAAGATTAAGTATCTATTAATGTTTGCAACATAGTTTACAACCAAGACTATGAATTAAGAACAGATTCTTCAAAAATAATAAATACTTGAAATTGGAAAATCATGTGTTTCCCTCCCTCTTTCACACACCCCCACATTTAGCTGATATATGGATCTTCTGCTATCAGAAAGGACCAGTTACAAGCAGCTTTCTTTCATCGTTTTTTCCCAGATGATAACCAACAGCTTGTGGCTATTCTCCAGTTGCTGTTGTATTTTAGGTGGACATGGATTGGGGTGATTCTCCAACCTAATGAGAGAGGAGAGAGTTTCATTCAAAATGCTGTTCCATTGTTTTCCCAACAAGGTATCTGCTTTGAGTTCATAGGAGAGACACCCCCGGAATCATCTATTAATGATATTTTAAAAAACCATAATGAAATAAGCAAAATGATCGATATTATCATGAAGACCACTATCAATGTCATCATCCTATATAGTGAAAACCATGAAACTCCCACTTTAAGAATGTTGCCCACTTTTATAGAATATTTTTTTAATCCCAGTGATAGAAAAGATAAAGTTTGGATAATGCCAGCCCAGATGGAGTTTACATCCACTCCATTTCAAAAAACTATCACTATGGACATTTTCCATGGTGTTATAACTTTTGAAGTTTCTTCCAAGGAGATTTCTGGATTTAATAAATTCCTTCAGATGAGAAACCCAACTTCAGAAGCAGAAGACCATTTAATGAGAGTGTTTTGGGAAGAGGCTTTTGAATGCTCTTTTACTAAAGATAATTTAGATGAAGATGCTGGGAAGCTGTGCACTGGAGAAGAGAAGTTGGACAATCTAACTAACTCTGTGTTTGACACCACCATGACTGGACAGAGTTACACCGTCTACAATGCAGTTTATGCTGTGGCACATGCTTTACAAGCCATATTTTTCCCCAAACACAGAACAAGAGCAAAAGTTGGGAGAAAATGTTTTTGACTCAAAAGGCATGGCAGGTAATAAGAGATTGAATGAACATTTCCCATTGCTCTGCTCTCTAATGCGGTGCTTTGTCCTACTATAATAGAAGTGGTGGGTTGCTCTCGGTTCAGTCTAGTTCTTGAAAACTGGTAGAACCCATCCCTGTATTATGGATACACAGGAGTGTTGATTTTAAGTCTCCTGCTATTCTGTTTTCCATACCCTTTTGGAACCTAAAGAAACCTTTGTAACTGTGAATAGGTAACAAGGCTCCAACAATGATACAACAATATGGAGGAAATGATTAAGATGCAACAAAATGTGCCTGCTTGGAACAGGTTCAAAACACCTGTGCAAGTGAGAAACATGGATGAGGGGTTGGAAAACACTAATTCTATTAATGAACTCAGTTGTATTAAATCAAAATCCATAACTTAATACCACTGAAATTGATCTCCTCCCTCTCTTCTGTCTCCATTCCTTCACCCTTTCCCTCTTTTCCAATTACCAATCTTTGCTTGGTTTTAGTTACATCACTATTTGAGAACCATGTCATTTAATAACACTGCAGGAGAGAAAATTTCCTTTAATGAAAATGGGGTTTAGACACTGGATTTGATATTATGAACTTGGTCACATTCCCAAACAATACCTTTGTTAAATATAAAGTTGGAAAGATCGATCCAGCAGCTTCTCCAAATAAGCTATTCACCATTTCTGCACAAGACATCACCTGGCCTAGCATCTTTAATCAGGTATTTCCTGCTCAGATTTCAAACCGTGTATTCTTCCCTTTCTCTTCTTGTTTCCAGAATTATTGATTCAAATCGATCTTACCCTTATAGTTGTCAGGCCAAAAACTGCAAAGAGGATGAAATAATGACCAGAGATTTTGGAATACAAAGACTTAAATCTCTGTATAGCAAAATAATTTACTGATATATCCTCATTATATCTTCATGGTTTTAGCAGAAAATAATCTAATAGCTGCTGTCTATTCCTGCTGGCATTTCAAGCTTGTCTAATTGAAAAATATATTTGAAAGTTGCTAAAGTAATTAAAGCTATCATATAATTCACAAAGTAAAAACAAGACATATCTCAATTTGTCTGCTCAACAGTCCCATTAATCTGAACGTTGATTTTCCCCACAAAAAATAGCATTTTCCCCTTAGATTTCTTTCTTAAATAGCATTTCCAGATTTTCAAGTTTTCATTTACTAATCATTGTATCTGGGGAGCAGTCAGACTCTGTTTGATCCAGTGATTCATTATCCTGACTAAAATGCCCAGCCAGGAGGAAGAAGGACCCACATCAATGGTGGGATTCAAATAATTTAAAAACCGGTTCTCTGCCCTAATGATCCAGTGGGTGGGCATGGCCGAGTGGGTGTAACCAGGGAGTGTGGTAGGAGTCAGCCTCCTGGAGCACTCTGCCAGTCAAAATGGGGCACAGATTAGGATTAATTACCAAATATGGCCTTTGCTTTGTGATATCGAGATCCAGCGAGCAAGGGTGTAAGTGCACAAAATACACTTTTGTTTGGTTATGAAATATCCCCAAAGTCAGATGTACACTAAATGTAGACTGACTTTTAGCTATACATCTTCCTAGCAAACAGCACATTTTGAAGCTCCTGTTAAAGAGGATTCATTTCAGGATGAGTAACCACAGTTTGCATGTTAGAGGTCCCTAAAGGAATGCTGGGAAACTGTGTTTTAAAGAACATGTGAGGGATGGGTGCAGAATAGCCCTTCTCTGCTTGAGGTTGTAGAGATCTGGCACCAATCAAAATACTGTTTGTGAAACAACTGATCAACACTGACAGGGTCAACCACTAGTATATGAAAATAAAAGCAACTCCACTCCCTTTTAGTACTGATGATGTTACCTAGCTTGGGTCATAAAACATCTGCAAGAAAACCTTGTAGCTCAGAGAGCACCAAGGACCTCACAGTTAAATTTTGAGTTAGAAATATTCTCTTCTATTGATAAACACTTTTTGGTTAGAGGGACTCAGAGCCTGCCTTATATGAGATAGCTCCCAGTGGATTTCATCCTAAATTTTGATATGGTTTCTTTAATTAAGGCATGTAGAATTTTAATGGCTGGGTTGGGCCTCTGTGGCTCAGACTGGTAAGACAGTCTGTTATTAACACTGCCTGCAATTACTGAGGTTCTAGTCCCACCAGGCCCAAGGTTGACTCAGCCTTCCATCCTTTATAAGGTAGGTAAAATGAGGACCCAGATTGTTGGGGGCAATACGTTGAATTTGTATATAAATATACAAATAGGATGAAGACTATTGCTAACATAGTGTAAGCCGCCCTGAGTCTTCGGAGAAGGGCGGGATATAAATGCAAATAAAATAAAATAAATAAATAAATAAAAAATTCATACATCAAAAAACAAAGGTAAGGGATAAACAAATAAAAACAGATTTGAAAAAAGAAAAGGCTCAGGAAAGAAAAAGAGTGAAAGTGTAGGAAAGAAAGAGGAAAAGAGCTGACAAAGAATATCTTCCAATTTTCTTTGGTACAGATATAAGTAAAAAAAATTAAACTCAAACTCTTACTCTAAGATTAACATTTGTCCTCATTATTTCCATATCTAATCATCCAAGCCCAGATCAATTTATAATTTCAATTTATTTTATTTTATTTTATTTTATTTTATTTTATTTTATTTTATTTATTTATTTTGTCAAACACAACAATATATATAAGCATGAAATAACCACACAAAATGAATACAACCAAAAGGAACATTAGGACAGGAATGGTAGGCACACTGGTGCTCTTATGGTACCCTTACAGAACTCTTAGGAATGGGGTGAGGTCAACAGTAGACAGTCTTAGGTTAAAGTTTTGGGGAATTTGGGATGAGACCACGGAGTCAAGTAGTGCATTCCAGGTATTAACAACTCTTTTACTTTTTTTTATTTGTTCAAACTTACTTACTGAAGTGACTTACTGAAGTCATATTTTCTACAATCAAGATTGGAGCTGTTCACATTAAGTTTGAATCTATTGTGTGCTCGTGTATTGTTGTGGTTGAAGCTGAAGTAGTCTTCGACAGGAAGGACATTGTAGCAGATGATGTTATCAGTTACACTCAGGTCATGCTGAAGGCGGTGTAGTTCTAAATTTTCTAAATCCAGAATTTCAAGTCTGGTGGCATAAGGTATTTTCTTGCGATCAGAGGAGTGGAGAACTCTTCTTGTAAAATATTTCTGGACACACTCAATCTATTAATATCTGAAATGCAGGGTGGGTTCCAGACAGATGAGCTGTAATCGAGAATTGGTCTAGCAAATGTTTTGTATGCTCTGGTTAGTAGTGTAATCTTTCCGGAGAAGAAGCTACGTAAGATTAGGTTTACAACTCTTAATGCCTTTTTGGCGATGTAGTTGCAGTGGGCTTTGGCAATTAGATTATTTGATATGAGAACTCCAAGGACTTTGACAGAGTGAGAGTCATCTACAAGGTCATGGCCATCAACCTTGTATTTAGTGTTCTGATTCTTTTTTCCAATGTGTAAGACATAGCATTTGTTGACTGAGATTTGGAATTGCAAAATTTTTGACCATTCCGACACAAAGTCAAGGTCTTTTTGAAGGGTAGCAGCATTGTTGGTAGTGTTAAATAGTTTAACATCATCAGCAAATAGAACACAGTTATTTATAATATGGACACAGACGTTGTTTATGTATAATATGAAGAGTGTTGGTCCTAGAACACTGTCTTGGGGGACACTGCTATTAACAGGAGCAGGATTTGATAGGGCACTGCTTATTTTGATCACTTGTTGCCTGTTTGACAGGAACACAGTTATACAATTATGGAGGGGTCCAAGATGCCGTAGGATTTTAGTTTTAGAAGTAGTTTATTGTGTACCACTGAATCAAAGGCTTTACAGAAGTCTATGTAAATTGCATCTATTGGTTTGCCCTGATCAAGATTTGTAGTCCATATGTTTTTGCATTGAAGAAGTTGTAGATTACAGGATATTTTTTTTCTGAAACCAAATTGTTTATTAGAGAGTAGGTTGTTTGTTTCTAGGTGGAGGGTAATGGATTGGTTGATGATTGATTCCATTACTTTGCCGGTGATGCAGCATAAAGAGATTGGTCTGTAATTTTCAACTAGGCTGGGGTCTCCTTTTTTGAAGACAGGGATGACCTTGGCTAGTGACCATAGATTTGGAAGGGAGCTGGTCCTGAAGGCTTTTTCAAAGATTATGCTTAGGGGTTCTGTTAAATTAGTAGAAAGCTTTATTAAGAAGTATGCACATAGACCATCTCCATCTAATAGATAGAGATGGTTTCAGTTTGTGAAGGGCCTTTTCAACATTATCTTCTGTGAAATCTATTTGTGTTAGGTCATTGTACTCATTGTTGTACAACTGGGGAATGCTGTGTATGAGCCATTACTGTTAACAAAGACTGAGCCGAAGAATATGTTAAAGAGGTTTGCTTTAACTGTTTCATCATTATATTCTTTACCGTTAGATCCTTTTAGAGGTGGGATGGATCTCGAGTCTTTAAGCTTGTTGTTTACAAAATTATAGAAAGCATGATTGGATTTTGTGCAAAGAAGGTCTTCTTCTTGTTTGATGTGGTAATTGGTGCATTCAATCCTTATTTGGTGGCATATATTTTTGTAGCGATTTTTAAAGTTAGCTACATAGCCATTTTGTTTTTTTGCCAGAGGGATTTTTTGGGGGGATTGGAGCTTTTTTATTGATACAGGTAATTTGTTTTTCTTGATTTTGGTGGTGATTTGTGGTACATATAGTTTAATAACTCAATTGACTTCAAGCAAGAAAACATTATAGTGGTCTTCAGCGGTGATACAGTTAGAGAATAGAATTTGCCAGTCAAGAGATACGAGGTCGGTGTCTATAAGATCATAGTTGGCTTTTTTGAAGTTGTAGTTTGATATCCCATTATTATGGAGATTTTTATAAGGGCGTATATTGAGACAAACATCTATCATGCTGTGTTCACTGTTGGAAAAGGGTTCTTTTATGTGTACTCCATAAATTGAGTTTGAGGTTGTTGTTTTTTTATTTGAATTTATATCCCGCCCTTCTCCGAAGACTCAGGGCAGCTTACACTGTGTTAAGCAATAGTCTTCATCCATTTGTATATTATATACAAAGTCAACTTTATTGCCCCCAACAATCTGGGTCCTCATTTTACCTAGCTTATAAAAGATGGAAGGCTGAGTCAACCTTGGGCCTGGTGGGACTTGAACTTGCAGTAATTGCAAGCAGCTGTGTTAATAACAGACAGACTTAGCCTGCTGAGCCACCAGAGGCCCCTTAGAAGAAGATGAGGTCAAGGCAATTGTTGAGTCTAGTGTTTTTAGTTACTAGTTGATCAAGACGTAGATTTGTAACAGCATTGTATAGGGTTGTATGGATGAGTTCAGTTGTACATTCGTTTGTTTTCCAATTAATAAGAGGTAGGTTGAGGTTACCCAGAAAGATGAGAGGATAAAGGCAGAAGCAGCCCATGTTAGCAGTGTGGTTAACTTGTTCACATATGCGATGTTGTAGTCGGAGCTCTGTAGCATAATAAGAAGCGAAATGTGATGTTGAAGGACAGTTTGCAGACTATAGTTTCTGGAAGAGCGAGTTTATGTGCAACTTGAATATTTTTCAGATTTAGTGACTTTTTGTAAAAAATAGCTACTCCACCTCCCCTGCAGGTTTCACGATCCGAATGGAAAACATGATATTCTCTTTCTGAGATGATGAAGTCAGGGAGGGATGAGTTCAGCCATGTTTCACAGACAAATATAATGTCAAATGTACCAGTATTTAATAAGATGAGACATTCAAGCATTTTGTTTACAATGCTTCTTGCATTTATCAGTTTGCATTTAAGCTCAGTAGTGGTTGGTATAGAGGGAATAAAGGGCGTGCGTACCTAGTTTTGGATGACGGCTGGTTGAAAGTTCTGTATGACGGCTGGTTGGATGTTTTGGGTGATGGAGGGTTGCATTTTGGGCAATTGATTGTAGGTTTTACCTTTTATGCAGTCAGCAATGGTTCATATCGCTTTAATCATTATTTCTTAAGGAAACCACAACTGATTTATTTAACTGCACCAAACTCTAAATAAAACAGGAATAAAAAATCCTAAACTCTAGTGTAGACCCATGCTTCTCAACTTTGGCAACCTTAAGGTGCATGGACTTCAATTCCCAGAATTCCCAAGGCCGCATTAATTTTGCCCATTTTAAACTTGCCAAGACTGAAAAATGCTGATCTACAGATAGGGATTTTCCATTCCTCTTTACTGGTTCTTACTTACATATGAGCAATCATAATGCAAAATCCTCCTTCTGCCCCATTCCATAGCAACCACAATTCCCTCAATAACCTGCTTTCCAGCTCTGTTCTCTTGTGTGCAGGAAACAAAAGAAGACCATGTGACTATCAATTTAAACAAAGTTCAGTAAGACCTATCAACTTCTTGGAGAAAGATCTCATGAAGTTGGAAGGTCTGACTGAATTTTCTGAATCAGACAGAATTTTGGGACATCTAGATCCTATCTTCATTGTGTTAAAGTAAAATCTACCCATTCAAATAGAACAGTTTGAAACCCTAGAGTTTTATTAAATCCTGGTTTCATTTCTTGATAGGTTCAACCTCTTTCTCTTTGCAATGACCATTGCTATTCTGGGTCCAGGAAGATGAAAATAGAAGGGAAGCCATTTTGCTGTTATGCTTGCCTTCCATGTGCAAAAGGGAAAATTTCAAATGAGACGGGTAAGAGCTGTGTTGTGCTAAACTATCCAGTCTTTTTAATTCTGATTCAAAATGCTAATTTCCAAACTTTATACAACTGACTTCTAATGTGGTGATTTAACCGATGATATAACTATATAAATACTAAAAATGAAAGGGTTACCACAAACAATACATAAGTATCTGCATATTTACAGACTCCAACTAAAAACAAAGAGATATTACTTAATTAGGAAATATTAACCCTATAATTAATTCCCAGTCCTGCTACCTGAGCATTTCTAGAAATTGACTACGATGTTTGTTTTTTCCAGATGCGGTTGATTGCTCTCAATGTTCAGAAGACCAATATCCAAACAAGGCTCAAAACCTTTGTATTCCAAAACAACCACCTTCCTGTCTTACAATGAGCCACTGGGAACACCTTGGAGTGTTAGTATTTTCCTTTCTTTCATCACAGCTTTAGTGCTGGGACTCTTCATTAAAAGCGGGACACTCCATTGTCAAAGCCAACAACAGGAGCCTCACTACATTCTTCTCATTGTTCTCCTGCTTTCATTCCTTTGCAGTTTGCTCTTCATTGGGAAACCTGACCAAGCAAAATGTTTCATGAGACAAGCTGCTTTTGGCATCATATTCTCTGTAGCCCTTTCTTGCATATTAGGGAAAACGATCCTTGTTGTTCTTGCTTTCATGGCCACTAGGCCTGGTTCCAAAATGAGGAAATGGATGGGGGATAAGCTGGCTTTTTCTATTGTCCTATTTTGCTCCCTGGCACAATTTACCATTTGTACAGTGTGGCTGACAATTTCTCCCCCATTCCCAGATTCTGACATGCACTCCATGGCTGAAGAAATTGTTCTACAATGTAATGAAGGTTCAACCACAATGTTTTATACAATGCTTGGCTTTCTGGGGTTCTTGACTGCTGTCAGTTTCACTGTGGCCTTCCTAGCTAGGAAGTTACCAGATAGCTTTAATGAAGCCAAATTTATCACGTTCAGCATGTTGGTTTTTTGCAGTGTCTGGATATCATTTGTTCCAACCTATCTGAGTACCAAGGGGAAATACATGGTGGCTGTGGGGATCTTCCATTTTGTCTTCAGCTGGATTACTGGGTTGCATCTTTTCCCCAAATGCTATATCATTATTATGAGACCTAATTTGAACACAAAGGGACAGTTAATAAAAAAATAACCCTGAATATGAAGTTCAGTTTGCTCATTGATTCTGTGTAGCCTTCCCTTCTACTCTAACAAAATAATACAAAGTGACATTAATGAGGACTTTTATTGTCTTCAGCTTGAATTCTCTGCATTTGGTCTTTAAGATACTACCTAGAAATTGAAGCACTTGCCCTAATCACTTTCATGACTGCTGCTATCTCTTATGACAGCCATTTTCTACTAAGCCGTGCCTTCTCAAAGTATCTATAGCACAGCAGGATTCAATGTTCTTTGATTCTCAGAATGTACCTTCTCCTGAATACCCAGTTACCCTTGTTTCTTTTTCCCAACCACATACATTTCTTGGATCCAAGTAATGGATCTAAGTAATGTATCCAGTTAACATTACTCAAAGTAAATCCCTTCTAATTCCCAAAAATCTGATTAATTTATAGAAATTGGCTCAATTAAGCTTTGGTTCAGTATATGATTATTTCCAAGGCTGGTTAAGGAAAAATGATAGTTATTATTAGACAAAATATCTAGGAAACCCAAGATTCAGGAAAAACACATGACTTTGCAACTATAAATAAATGAATAATGATAGACTCCCCCCACCAAAAAAAAAAAAAAGGTTAAGAGGATAGGAGTGAAGATTGTGAAATCAAAAAGCAGGTTATAGTTTGGGTCTAACTGGGTACAAGTATTTCATCAATACATGCCAGTATGAATCTGAACTATGAGTAGGTTTTGGGAAAATATACTTTTATAGAAACATAGAAAACTATGTGAGAAAAAAAAAAACTAAGAGTTCATTAAGTCTGCCCTTTAAGTTTATTTGTTTTTTTCCCCTTTTTTTAAAATGTATTTTTTAATTATTATTTTTAGATCATAGATTTTTATCTTATTTTTTATGTTATTTTTTACTTTTCACTTGCCACATACCTCTTTGTATGTGGAGATGGAGATGGCAATAAGCAATTTCACAGTTCTTGATATTCTAAAATATTGATAGTGGATAAATTGATTGGCAAATTGACAGTACATTTGGCCATGTTGTTAAAACTGTTTAGCTTAATCATTTAGTTCTCAGAATATGGAATTACAATAATTAAGAATATGTAAAAAAAAGTAGTCTATGTGCTTTGCATTAAAATATGTTGAAAATTAAAATTATGACGGTATGTCCACCACTGCTCCAATCAGTTCCTTGACGTACAGAAGACAACCTCCACTGCACAGCTGTCGGACACCATGGCCTTGAACTTCTCTGCAAAGTTTTGTTATGGCTAATTCTATTTCACTCATGCAATCCCCCCTCAGGATTGTGGCAGGCCTGGATCCTGAAGGCACCAAGGTAATATGGCTTCTAGGCAGGGTGAAATATAAAATTTGTTACTAATGGTTCTGTGGGCATGGCTTGGAAGGGTAATATGACTGGGTGGGCATGGCCAACTTTTTTTTTTTTTTACTTTTAAAAGCATTTTTTCTACAACCTCTTCAGTTGAAGAGGCTGTAAAAATGCTTTTAAAGGGTTCTGATGATCAGGAAACTCAGCTGAGATCGCCAGAACTCTTTAAAAGTATTTTTTTTTTACAACCTCTTTGGCCAACAGCTACATCACTGGCATCTGGAGCTGCTGATCCAATTCTACAGAGGAATTATTGAGTCTGTCATTTGCACCTCTATAACTGTCTGGTTCGGTTCTGCAACCCAACAAGAAAAACACAGACTTCAGAGGATAATTAGAACTGCAGAAAAAATAATTGCTACCAACCTGCCTTCCATTGAGGACCTGTATAGTGCACGAATCAAGAAGAGGGCCGTGAAAATATTTGGAGATCCCTCGCATCCAGGACATAAACTGTTTCAACTCCTATCCTCAAAACAACGCTATAGAGCACTGCACACCAGAACAACTAGACACAAGAACAGTTTTTCCCGAAGGCCATCACTCTGCTAAACAAATAATTCCATCAACACTGTCAGACTATTTACTGAATCTGCACTACTATTAATCGTTTCATAGTTCCCATCACCAATCTCTTTCCACTTATGACTGTATGACTATAACTTGTTGCTGGCAATCCTTATGATTTATATTGATATATTGACCATCAATTGTGTTGTAAATGTTGTACCTTGATGAACGTATCTTTTCTTTTATGTACACTGAGAGCATATGCACCAAGACAAATTCCTTGTGTGTCCAATCACACTTGGCCAATAAAATTCTATTCTATTCTATTCTATTCTATTCTATTCTATTCTATTCTATTCTATTCTATTCTATTCTATTCTATTCTATTCTATTCTATCAACTTGGATTATGAACTATAAGAGCACAAACGTGCCTACCGTTCCTGCCCTATTGTTTTCTTTCATTATATCCAATCAATATAGTTATTACATACTTATCCTTATATATATATATGCTTATATATTATATAGTTACTTTCATGCTTATGCTTATATATACTGTTGTGACAAAATAAATAAAAATAAAATAAAATAAAATAAATAAGATCGACTCTTGTGCGAAAAGTCCCTTTAGGTTGTCAAATACTCTTTGGCACTCCATAGTCCAGGCAATAGGCTGCAATGGCTTCAGGTTCACTGTTGGGGAATCCATTTTCAGCAGTTCAGTTAGTGGAAGAGCCACCTCAGTGAACCCTGGGATGAACTGCCTATAGAAGTTGGCAAAGCCCAGGAAGCTTTGAAGCTGTCTTCGGGTGCATGGGGGTTGCCAGTCTAAAATGGCCTGAACTTTGCCGGGATCCATTTCTATGCCCTGGCTGGAAATTCAGTAGCCTAAACAGTCCAGCAAATGTTTGTGAAAGTTGCACTTTGACAACTTTGCATAGAGCTTAACAGCAAGCAGTTTTTCAGCATTTGTCAGATGAGTTTTACGTGTTCCTCCAGCATTTTGCTGAATATAAAATGTCTCCCAAGTAGACCAGAACCCCTTCTATAGGTGATCATGCATAATCTCGTTAATGAACTGCATGAAGATGGTGGGGGCCCTTGCAGTTCGAATGGCATCACCTTGAACTGGAAGCTGCCAAGCAGTTGAATGCAGTCTTCCACTCATCCCCTCCCTAATCCTTACGCGTAATAGGCTTCCCGTAAGTCCACCTTGGTGAACATCTTGCCCTTCGACAGGTGGTTGAGCATGTCATTCATAAGGGGAGGGGTAGGCCTTCTCAAGCATATGGCATTGATTCCATGAATATCCACATAGAGTCTAATCCACGGTTTTTTCCTTAAAAGCACCGGCTGCCACTTTGGACTTGGCTGGCTCTATGAACCCCCCTTGCCAGATTTGCATCGATGTACTTTCTCAACTCCCCCATCTTGGCTGGTGTCATTGAGTACATTTTTGGCTTGGGTAGTTTCGCCTCCGGCTCAAATTCTACCATGCAGTCAATTGGGTGATGGTGGTGGTGGTGGTGGTGGTTGAAGTTGCAGTCCTCCTCACTAAATATCCCGGTATTCCTTTGGCACCTGCTGCCTGCCTGGTGGGATGTCCTGGGCTGGAGCGGCTGGGTCCGGAGAGTTCTTTGGCAGTGTTGGCTGGTCTCTCTGCAATCAGCTATTCTTTGGGGTGGAGGTCCAAATCCAGTGCTACCGCATTCTTGTACCATGCCTGTTTTCGGTTTGGAGTCCCTCTTATGCTGCAGGCCTGCCGCAAGTCCAGATCCAACATGTTTTTGAAAGTATTGACCACCACTCTCTCTGGCCAGTCTCTTAGCTTCCCAGCTAGTCTCCTAAATTCCCACACTAACTCCTTGGCAGGGCTTCCAGCCTGCTTTAGCGTTGTGATTTGGGACTCCGTTTCCTCTTACATTGCTGAACTGCTCTCATCAGCTGGATGAACTGGTCAGCATAGTCTAGCTCTAGTGCCCCTTCATTGTGGAGTTCGTGTTGTGACTCGTCCTCCTCCTCTCTCAGTCATGCCCTCCTGTCTCCA
>NW_026681895.1:0-17212 GCF_028640845.1 Ahaetulla prasina | reverse complement strand
GTAGCGGAAATTGTGAGCAGTTCGGAGAACTGCAAATGCCACCACTGGCTGGCCCCAGAGTGGGAGGAATGGGGATTTTGCAGTCCTTCCCTGCCACGCCCACCAAGCCACACCACGCCCACCAAGCCACGTCCAAAGAACCGGTAGTAAAAAAATGTGGATTTCTTTTCACCACTGGGGAGAAGGGAAGGATTTATACTCCTTGCAGACAGAGCTGGTCATTTGCATCCTTTTTAGAGAGTCCTTGAGGCCACTTGGAGGTTTATCCAGGAGAGCTTTTTATCAGGTTCACCTGATCCGCCAGTTGCGTCCCTTCCTGGACCGGGATGCCCTATGCACGGTCGCTCATGCTCTCGTTACCTCTCGCCTGGACTACTGCAATGCTCTCTACATGGGGCTCCCTTGAAGAGCACCTGGAGACTTCAGCTAGTCCAGAATGCGGCTGGGTTGTCGAGGAGCGTCTCGGAGCTCCCACATAACACCTATCCTGCGCAGACTGCACTGGCTACCTGTTGTTTTCCGGGTGCGCTTCAAGGTATTGGTTACCACCTTTAAAGCGCTCCATGGCTTAAGACCGGGCTACCTACGGGACCGTCTACTGCCGGCCTCTGTCTCCCAGCATCCGGTGCGTTCCCACAGAGAGGGACTCCTCAGGGTGCCGTCAGCCAAACAGTGTCGACTGGCAGCCCCCAGGAGGAGGGCCTTCTCTGTGGGGGCTCCTACCCTGTGGAACGAACTTCCCCTTGGGCTTCGACAACTACCTGACCTTAGGACCTTTCGCCGCGAACTTAAAACCTATTTATTTCATATGGCTGGACTGGCCTGATCTTAATTTTAAATTTTAATTGAATTGTTGATGGGTTTTAAATTTTATAATTTTATGTCATTTTAAATTTTTTGGCAAAATTTGAATCAGTTTTTTAAGGGTTGTTTTAATTATTGAGTATGTATGTTTGTATTTGATTTGCCTGTTCACCGCCCTGAGTCCTTCGGGAGATAGGTAGGTGGGGTCTGTTTTAGGCTTGTGCAGGGTCTTGGAGTAGGTTAATTTGGTTTGGTAGTCAGATGTGTTCATAACCACCGTGCTGCCCTTGTCTGCTGGTAGGATTATTATGGGTATTCAGGTTTAGTGCTGTCTGTTCCTCTTGGGTAAGTTGCTTTTGGGTGGCTTGCTGCAGAGGATGTTTGATTTTAGTCTGATTTTGTTAGCGCCATCGGGGTTGATTTTGGTCAGGCTGGTTTCAACTCGCATATAATGGTCTCAGTGGGGATGTATTTGGGAGTGACTGCAAAGTTGAACTTTGGAAAGGACATCGGTTTCAGCTTTGGTGAGGATCCTATCTGAGATGTTATGCACTGTTTGTTTCGTGTTGCTGTGAGGGTGGAGGGGTTTCTGGCTTTTGTAGTCTTCGGAGTTTGTTGGTGCGTGTCTGTCTTGAGGGTGGTCTGTGTTTCGCTCCAGACGGTTGTTTGATTTGTCCCAAAGTGCCGGGTGCATCTTGTTGCTGAGTTTGAGGTATGTGAGGAGATCTTTGTTGATTTGATCTAGGAGGAATCTTTTGTGTGAAGTTCATTTCTGATTAAGGCCAATTTGTTTTTTAGGATGCTTGGTGGCTGCAGAGTTGGAGTGGAATTTCAATTGGAAGCAGATTAAATTTCATCGGCAGTCAGAGGAATGCAGGTCACATAAAATGGAAGCCTTGACTTCTAGTTTTTCATAGGTCCTTCAGATGGTGATCTCCAGAGGTGCAATATTTGTTTCTGAGGTTTCACTGTTTGTATAGGTCTTTGGTTGTTCGGTTTCTCCTGCAAATTGGAAGTGTCTTGACGCTTGAAAATCTCATTCATCTTCAGGCTTCAGCTGTTTTGGGAGCAATGTGATCGCAGCATTTCTTCCTTTTAACTGCTAGTGGGGTTTGAACTGATTGGGTGGAGCTTGGCTGTGCTCTGATTGGATGGGGTTTTTTCTGTGCTGACTGGGGTGTGTCCTGTGTTGGTGGGGTTTTTCACAGTCTAACTGTGCAATTTGAGCTGGTGAGCTGCACTGCTGTTTAGTGTCCATACATCTTCAGTGGGTGTCAGTCTGCTGCATGTATGGATTATTTTGAATCCACTCAGCTCTCTGGCTTCTGGTCCTTCTGCCCTATCTTTTCTTTGTATCTTTGATATAGAGATGTAAAGAAACAAAACTGCCCAGCGACCTACTGTGAGCTTTGATGTCATATCCTCTTCACCCAAGTGCCAATCAAAGAAGCCTTGACAGCTATCCAAAACAAATATAACCCCCAAGCACATCTAGATCTGACCAACCACTGCCTATCCAACACATACTTCATCTATAATGGAAAAATACAAACAAATAGAAGGCGCACCCATGGGATCACCCTCTCACCTGTCATTGCCAACCTCTATGGAACACTTTGAAACCCAAGCACTAGAAAAATCTGATCACAACCCAAACTCTGGCTCAGATACGAGACACCTTCATAATCTGGCCACACGGGAAAGAAAACTTGAACTTCCTCACACACCTCAATAGCCTACACCCCAAAATACAGTTCACCATGGAAACAGAAGTTAATAACCAACTTCCTTCCTAGATGTCTTAGTCTACAAGAAACCCAATGGCCCCTAGGACACACCATCTACCAGAAGAAAACACACAAACCGCTATCTGCATGCACTCACACCACCACCCAGCACAGATCAACTCCGTAGCCAAGACACTCATCTCTAGAACAAAATGCTTAGCTGAGAACAACACCTAAAACCGAACTACACTCAAACGTACTAACATCCAATGGATTCCAGAGAAATAAGATTACCAAACTAATCCAAAAGAACCCCCACTAAAACCAAGACAGAGAACAAGAAAATGGCACAGCCCTCCTCCCATATATAAAGGCACCACAGACAGAATCAGCAAGATCCTCCACAAACATAACATCAAGACAGCATTCTGCACAAACCAAAAATATCCACCATCCTAAGAAACCCCAAAGACAAAATTGAGTTAGAAAATCAAGGAGTATATGAAATCCCATGCACCGCCTGCCCCACCACATACATTGGACAAACCAACAGAAGAATAAGTGCACGATTGAAGAACACAAGAACTCATTCAAAAAGAGGAACTAACTTCTTCCTGGTCCAACACTTTAAAGTCACAGGACACGATATTGACTTTAAAAAGACCAGAACTATCGCCAAAACTGAACACTTTAACAACAGAATAATCAGAGAAGCCATTGAGATAGAAAACGCCCACACAGCATGAACAAACGAGATGATACCTCCGCCTACCAGCCATTTGAAACCTGCCCTTATTGACAAACGTGTCCCTAACACGAGGAATGACACCAGACCCACACTCACGAGGTCCACACAGGATGTCACCACCACACATCCACCCAGAAGCACACCCAAACCCACACTGATCAGGAAGCACGACCAAGGACCAGAAGCCAGACCGCAGCTGCAACATTAGCCATTTCAAACCCCTCCAATCCATACATGCAGCAGACTGACACCCACTACGAAGATGTAGCACCACCACAAAGCCAAACAGCAGCAGTGCAGCTCACCAGCTCAAATCCCCTGCAGCACAGATTAGACTGAGCACAACCAAGCCCCCACCAACACAGGACACACCCCAGCCAATCAGAGCACAGAAAACCCCATCCAATCAGAGCACAGCCAAGCTCCCACCCAATCAGTTCAAACCCCCACTAGCAGTTAAAGGAAGAAACAGCTGCGATCACACATTGCTCCCAGAAGCACGGTTGAAGCCTGAAGATGACGAATGAGACTTCACGAAACGTCGCCAAGACACTTCCAATTTTACACGGGAGAAAACCTAACAACTAAAGACCTATATATATATATATATATATATATATATATATATATATATATATATATATATATATATATAATATACATATACTATACACACACACACATGTGGACTACAAAACCCAGTCTAAACATAACTCTGTTTTATTTTAGCAAAATTGCTGAGTCCCTTAATTTTGGGAACAGCGACTTCCTTGATGGTTTAAGGAAGGGAGGCTGGAAACCAGGTGCTTTTGCCGACATGGCAGAGGTGCCAGATGACCCTTGGGCTGTCCCTGACGGATGAAACTCCACAGTTTCCAATGGTTATGAAATGATCAAGAAGATGAATCAGGGTACCTGGACCCAGAAGGCCGACAGGTAACAGTGAAAGGAACATACAGAGTTAGACTAGGGCTTCTGGTTTGTTGGGCCCAACACACTGCTTAAAACAGGCAAGGACCAAGGGAAATAGAATAGAACAGAACAGAACAGAACAGAACAGAACAGAACAGAATAGAATAGAATAGAATAGAATAGAATAGAATTTTTATTGGCCAAGTGTGATTGGACACACAAGGAATTTGTCTTGGTGCAGATGCTCTCAGTGTACATAAAAGAAAAGATACGTTCATCAAGGTACAACACTTACAACACAAATGATGGTCAATATATCAATATAAATCATAAGGATTGCCAGCAACAAAGTTACAGTCATACAGTCGTAAGTGGAAAGAGATTGGTGAAGAGACATGAACCAGATTAATAGTAGTGCAGATTCAGTAAATAGTCTGACAGTGTTGAGGGAATTATTTGTTTAGCAGAGTGATGGCCTTCAGGAAAAAACTGTTCTTGTGTCTAGTTGTTCTGGTGTGCAGTGCTCTATAGCGTCATTTTGAGGGTAGGAGTTGAAACAGTTTATGTCCAGGATGTGAGGGATCTGTAAATATTTTCACGGCCCTCTTGTTGATTCGTGCAGTATACAGGTCCTCAATGGAAGGCAGGCTGGTAGCAATTATTTTTTCTGGAGTTGGGGTGCTGTTAAGGAACAAAGTAGGGATGGACTAAACCAGAGGTGGGTTTCAGTAGGTTCTGACCAGTTCTGGAGAACCGGTAGTGGAAATTTTGCGTAGTTCGGAGAACTGGTAGTAAAAATTCTGACTGGCTCCGCCCCCCGAGTCCCAGCTGATTGGGAGGAAATGGGGATTTTGCAGTATCCCTCCCCTGCCACGCCCACCAAGCCATGCCCACCAAGCCATGCCATGCCATGCCCACCAAGCCACACCCACAGAACCAGTAGTAAAAAAATTTTTGAAACCCACCACTGGACTAGATGTCCTTCCGGCTGATTCCCACCCCAGAATGCTGTGAACTCGGGAATAGTCCTCCCTCGGGGGTCTGTGGAGCTGAAGGGATGGGAGTCTGGAGACCATCGCTCCTCCCCAGTTTTGCAGACTCACTGAATCCCAAACTAAGCCCTGCCCCACCAAGGTTGGCACCAGGCTGGGGATTGAGGTCGCTAAAGGAGTTAGTGGTCCCAAAGGCAGTCTTGGTCTGGGTGGCTCCATCCTCCACTCATCCTCTATCCACCCACCTGTCCATCCATTCACCTGTATAATCACCATCTGCCCATCTATCCACCCATGCACTCTCCTCCTCCCTCCATCCAGCCATGCCATCTATCCATCTATCCATCCATCCATTGATCTGTTCATCCATCCTTCCATGTCGAGGTCCATCTGTCCATCCATCCACCTGTGCACCTGTCCCTCCTCCTGCATCTATCATCCAGCATTTTATCTGTCTGTCTGTCTATTCATTCATCTACATCCATCCATCCATCCATCCATCCATCCATCCATCCATCCATTCATCACCCATTCATCCATTCACCCATCTATCATCATCCGTCCACCATCCACCTGCACTTGGTCTCTCCTCCCTGAGTGCTTCATTTATTTATCCATCCACCCATCGATCTGTTCATTCATCCTTCTTCCTCCTGGCCTTCCTCCTCCACCCATCTATATGCCCATCTGTCCACCCATCCGCCTGGGAACGTCCTTCCCTCCCACCCATGCATTCGTGTATCCATCCGTCCATCCATCCATCAATTTCTCAAATCACCCATCCCTCCATCCGTCATCCATCAGCCGTCAGTCCATCTGTCCATCCATGCACCTATCCTCCATCCTCCATTTCTCCATCCATCCATCCGTCCATCCCTCCTCCGTGCCCTCCTCCCTCCCCTGTCCCGGCTGCGGCCCCTGCTTCCCCGGCGGCGGCGGCGGCTGTGCTGCCCAGGTGGGGATGCTCGGCGGGAGGGGCGCATGACGTCACCGGGCGGGCGGGGGCAACGGCGGCGGCTGGCACGGGAGGCAGAGCTGGCACTCGGCGGCTTCCCAGGCGAGCCAGCTGAGCCGCAGCCGCAGCTGGAGCCGGAGCCGCAGCGGCGAGGCCGCCGATGCCATGGAGAGCCGGGCGGGGCAGGTGAGCGGCGGGGTCCGGAGCTGCCTCGGCAGGGCGATGCCCGCCGCAGGGGTGGCGCGGGCAGTCAGGGCGTCTCCGAGGGATATCTCAGGGCAGGTGATGGGCCGCCGGGACTCCCAGCCGAAGGCAGCAGGTACCGGGGCTGGGGGGCAAGTGCCCAGGGAGCCCCTTGGTGCTCTGGGGAGGTCGCCTCTGCCCGTGGAGCAAAGACCGGCCTCCTGCCCCTGAAGCCCAGCCTTGCCCATCATCCCCAGCCAAGGGAAACATGCCATAGCGGAACCGAAGTCACAGAGGACAGACTGGAAGGGACCTTGAGGTCATCTAGTCCTGCTGAGGCAGGAAACATTTGGGGACTCTCACCAAGTGGTCCTGTTTTTGTCTTGTAGCAGGGAGTTCCACTTCATTCCGCCCCTAAGCCATCGTGGGAGGCTTTGGGACCCTAGAGCTGCTGGGGCCCCTTCTGAGATGGGGAGCTGGGACCAGAGCCCCTTAAAGGAGACGATCGGCCAGATGCCCATCCTGACGGCACCCCAAGGCTGGTCTCAATAGTTAGCTCGGTGGCATCTCTGCCATCCAAGCTTCTTCTGGCTCCGCCATGGATGGGATTCAGAACAGGTAGTCCTCGACTTACAATAGTTCATTTAGTAACCATTTGTACTTACAGCACTGAAAAATGATTTTGACCATGTTTCATATTTACAACCATTGCAGCATCCCCATGGTCATGGAATCAAAATTCGGACTGCTTGGCAACTGACTCACATTTATGACGGTCACAGTATCCCAGACTCATGGGATCCCCTTTGCGACTTTCCCAGCCAGTTTCTGACGGCAACTCAACAAGGGAAGCCAGATTCGCTTAAAGACCACATGATTCTACTTAACAATGGCAGTCATTATTAGTGACTGTGGCAAGCAAGATAAGTAAATGGGGTGCAATTGTAAGATTTGCATTAGCCATGGACATTTTGGCTCAATGGTGGTCGTAAGTCAAGTACCTAAATAGAGGCTTTTGCATTGAAAGGACAGGTGAAATTCATTTAAATCAACTTGTAAGTTTTTATAATTAATTAACTCAGTGAAAACTCAGTGAAATAAGGGGAAATTATTATACAAGTGAAGAGAAACTGGCTTGGGCCAAAATTTGGATCGTGTGAATTGGGCATTGTGGTTGATAAACCGAGGTTTGGAGTTAGGTGACACACACTCCAACAATTACGATGATGTAGAATAAACTGTGTTTGTTGTGCTCTGGTGGGGATTTTTTCCAATATGGGCCTCCAACTGTGGGATGCTTTGGGTGACCAAGCCGTAAATAATTCTGTGGCTTTTATTGATATTCATGGAATCAATGGAGAATTAATTGTAAAGATTTCTACTGATTATTTTCAAAACAATTGAAACAACTGTTTTGTTTTCTTTGTGTAGAGTTTCTTGGCCATAGGACTCATGTGGGTTAAAGTTTTAAAATAAATACAGTATTTAGACAAAAAGGAGAATTAATTGAATAGGCATTCAAAGGGGAGAGAGTTGATTTTATCAGTAAGAATAAAATTCAATTCCGTAGATTAAATGGAATTAAATCAAATTAAATTCAGCCATGATTTAGCAAATTGTGGTGAATCAGGTCCTAAATTTGTATGGAGAGCCCAGAAGAATTTAGTTTTGCAGGTAGTCCTCGACGACAATTGACCAAAATTTCTGTCGCTAAGTGAGAGAGTTTTGCCCTATTTTACGATCTTTCTTGCTACAGTTCTTAAGTGAATGACTGAATTAATTTTGTGAATCAGCTTCCCTTGATTTTGTAGCAGAAAGGTCGCAAAGGAGATCACGTGACCTCGGACTCTCATCATCTGTAAAATGAGTCAAAGTGTCGAATTTTAACCATGTGGATGCTGCAATGGTCATAGTGTGAAAACTGGTCATAAGTGACTTTTTCAGTGCCATTGTAACTTTGAATGCACACTAAGTGAACCATTGTAGGTTGAGGACTACAGCAATGGTTCCCAGGGGAATCAGTAGTGGGTTTCAACCCGGTGCTACCGTTCACTATTGCTAGCACACAGCGCTTCTGTGCATGAAACTGTGTTTTGATGACGCCTGGCTGGAGCCTCCTGCCGGCCCAGGAGTTCGCCTGAACTGGGGTGAACTGAGAAACTCACCACTGGTGTGATGTGGGCATGCACAATAAGTGACTCTGGAGGTGCTTCAGGTGCCTCAGGATCGGATGTGTTTACTGGTGCCTCCACCTTCACTGACAAGATCTGTCTGTGCAGGTAAATTTCAGACCCTCCCTCCTCTTCCTCCATCCCTCACCTAATGGACCACAGCTATGCTGGTTGGGGAATTCTGGGAGTTGAAGTCCAGACATCCTAAGTGGCTAAGGTGTAGAACAGAGGTGTCAAACTGGCATCCATCCACTCTCCTAGAGAATGAAAGTTTGGGAATAAAAAGGCAGGATAGAATATTTCAAAGGAGAAATGCGGGTGGGGAACCTTAAGGAGGCAGAAACCAGTCCCAGTCTCCCTGGCCCTCAAGCAGAAATTGAGGAGGCCAGCTTTTAGAAATGCAGATTGGGTCATCCATTCAGAAAGACGGGTCAGACCAAACGCCAGGTAAGCAACACAGTTAGTGCTAAAGTTTGACAAGATTCGCTCAGACAAACACTTGGATTTGCATTTCCCTTTTGGCTGTAGCCAGCTATGACCTATATGACCCCATGGAATGGAGAAGGTATTAAAACCCCATCCTACCTCAACTCCATTTTGCCAGCTGTCCCAGAACCTCTCTCTCTCCCTCTCTCTCTCTCTCTCTCTCTGTCTCTCTCTCTCTCTCTGTGTGTGTGTGTGTTGGCCTCCATTATATTCCTGGCTTGGACCTGGATTTTTTCTTCCAACAAAGGTTGTTTTTTTTTTTTTGCATTTATATCCTGCCCTTCTCAAAGACTCAGAGGCTTACACTATGTCAAGCAATAGTCTTCATCCATTTGTATATTATACAAAGTCAACTTATTGCCCCCAACAATCTGGGTCCTCATTTACCTACCTTATAAAGGATGGAAGGCTGAGTCAACCTTACCTGGTGGGACTAGAACCTGCATTAATTGCAGGCAGCTGTCTTAATAATAACAGGCTATCTTACAGCCTGAGCCACAAAATGCCCGGTGAAGAAGGCTGCCCTAAACAGGGTCTTGAATTGTTATTTAGATTAGGACTTCAACTCCCAGAATTTCCATCCCACCATGAGGCTACCTCCTCATATGCTGGCTGAGAATTCTGGGAGTTGAAGTCCACAAGTCTTAAAGTGGCCTACATTTGAACACACACACACCCCGCCCGTAAAGATTCAGTGTCTTGCCTTCAAATATCAGTAGATCCACACAAGATTATTCTTCTGGCCCTCCCTTTTAAGGTTCTGCAGCCCATCATTTTTGGGCTTTAAAATCCCCTCCTGCAGTTCACCTGGGCTGCATCTTAGTGTTGGAAGAAATATCCATCCGGTTCAGTTCCAAGCTTGGGAGAAAACAAAATGGAGGCTAATTGGAAAGAGGGTCCATTTATTGTGAAGCAGAACCAAAGCATTTGTGATTCTGGCCAGCTGACCACATGGAGTTGAGAATGAGGGGTATTTATACCTTCTCTTGGGCCTTGCCCTTCAGCTTCCTGTTCCTGAGCAAGAACATGTAGTCTATTGGCTCTTGTCAGATTCCCCTGGGGCCGTGTGCAAATGCTAGCTGTTTGTCTGAGATAGGTTTGGTTGAGGTTTGTGCAACAGTGGAACTTGTTTAGCAATTCCTGCTGTGGTTGAGGCTAATCTACATTTCTTCAGTGTAGGGTAATGGGCAATACCAAATCTGCGTTTGAAAAGCTGCCCTCTGCTTAGTACCTGCTTGGGGTGCAGGGAGTTGGGGCTCTGAGTTTTGTCTTAGAAACCTACTTCTCCTTTAGGGAAATATAATATCCACCTTTTAACATTTTCTAAAATATTTCATTCTCTGAAGGGGCTTCCCATATGGGCTTCTGCAAGAGGATCCAGGTAGATCAGGCCAGCAGTGTGTCACAAAACGCCAGTCACTGTTTCACAAACCCATCTTGATTTTCTTCCTCCAGCTTTGGTTAAAAGGTGTTTTTTTTTTGTTTTGTTTAAAATGCATTTGCCTAAATACAGCTGGTCCTCGGGTTATAATTCAGTCCCAATTTATGGTGAAACGTTGGTAGAGTGAGTTTGCCTCGACATTTCGTTGTTAAGTGAATCGTTAGTCACATGATTAGAATCTGGATTCCCGTTGAGTCTGCTTGCCAGAAGGTCGTAAAATGGAGTGAAACTCACTTAACAACTGTTTCGCTTAGCGACGGGAATTCTGGGCTCAATTGTGGATGTAAGTCGAGGACTACCTGTGTAGGGTTTTTTCCTGCCTATGTGGGGGGGGGTTGGACTGGAGGACCTCCAAGGTCCCTTCCAACTCTGTTATCCTGTACAGGTAGGCCTTGACTTACAACTGTCCATTGAGAGGCCGTTCAAAGTCACGACTGTTGCAGTATCCCCATGGTCGGATTCATATTTAAGTGTCCCAGACGCGATCCCGTCGACCTCCTCCCAAGCAAAGTCAACGGGAAGCTGGCTGAGGAACTCTGGGAGTTGAAGTCCACAAGTCTTAAAGGGACCAAGGTTGGAGACCCCTGCTTTAAATATTCTCTTGCAAAAACGGAGTTGTAGCTTCCCTTGGGAACTTGGCTTGCAGATGCTTGTCTGTCCCCCACCTCTATTCAGCATGAAATCGAGAAATCTGATGTGTTGACGTCCCACCCTGTTTGGGGTCTGCGTGGTGTGGGAGACCCCTGCCAATGCTCCCTAATTTCCTTTAAAACTCAAGGTCACTCTGGATATTCGAGATTTGCTAATGACCCACCGTCATGCTTGATCCATTGTAATCTCAGGAAGAGCATTCTTGATAAGCCCCTGTGATGAAGAGGCTGATCCGTTTTGCACGTAATCCTGCCCTATCCCTGGAGGATCAGAGTGGATCATAATCTTGTCACGCCACACGCTGTATCTGCCTCTCTTTTGCAAGGGCCCCAGGGCCCGACTGCCCTTCTGACCTTAGAGATTCTGAACCCACTGGAAGAAGTCCTGGAGAGCTTAATATTGTTCTAGCTTTCAAGCAGGGAACTGAGGCAGAGGGGCAGGTCGGTTCACACATGGGCAGTAAATCAATATATTATTTTCTTGGTGCTTATGGAGACCTTGGTGTTCTCTGAGCTGGGTTTTTAGCTTGCAGATATTTCATGACCCAACTAGGTAACATCATCAGTGTTAGAAGGGAGTGAAGTCTGCATGGAGGAGGAGGGGGGGGAGGAGGAGGAGGAGGAGGAAGAGGAGGACTATGTGGTCCTTGGTGTTCTCTGAGCTGGGTTTTTTGCTTGCAGACATTTCATGACCAACTAGGTAACATTATCAGTGCTAGGAAAGAGTGGGGTTTGTGGAGAGGAGGAGGAGGAGGAGGACTGTGTATTCCTTGATGTTCTCTGAGCTTGGTTTTTGCTTGCAAACATTTTATGACCCAACTAGATAATATCATCCATGCTAGAAGGGAGTGAGGTTTGCAGAGAGGAGAATGAAAATTGTAGGTACTCTCTTAGTATGTTTGTTTTTGTGGTAGACGTTTCATTACCCAAATAGGTAGCATCATCAGTGCTGGTGGGTGTGGGGTTTGCTCTGTTTATGTACAGTAGCCTGCCCTGGCAATGTTGGTGGGGATATGGTTTTCTACTTGGTAAAAAAGATGTTGAGACTCTAGAAAGAGTGCAGAGAAGAGCAACAAAGATGATTAGGAGACTGGAGGCTAAAACATATGAAGAACGGTTGCAGGAACTGGGTATGTCTAGTTTAATGAAAAGAAGGACTAGGGGAGACATGATAGCTGTGTTCCAATATCTCAGGGGCTGCCACAAAGAAGAGGGAGTCGGGCTGTTCTCCAAAGCACCTGAGGGTAGAACAAGAAGCAATGGGTGGAAACTCATCAAGGAGAGAAGCAACTTAGAACTAAGGAGAAATTTCCTGACAGTTAGAACAATTAATAAGTGAAACAACTTGCCTGCAGAAGTTGTGAATGCTCCAACGCTGGAAATTTTAAGAAAATGTTGGATAACCATCTGACTGAGATGGTGTAGGTTTCCTGCCTGGGCAGGGGTTGGACTAGAAGGCCTCAAGGCCCCTTCCACCCCTGTTATTCTTTAATTTCTGAAGTTTTGAAACTGCCTTCCTCTTGGAGATACGGAGGCTCCATCGCTGGAGGTTCTCATACAGCTGGCGTTAACCAAGAAACGAACCATGAGGGAATTGAAGAATGGGGTCTTTCTTTAATTCCTGCTTGAAATGCAAGGATTGGCAATCGAAAGGATTAGGATTGTTTGTTTATTTATGTTGTCACGCAGTATATAAGCATAAGCATGAAATAATTATACAATATATAAGCTTATATATGAGTATGAGTATTGTGTTGATTGCGACAAGAAGGCAGTTTTGGGTCAACGTTGGGATGACAAGCATAGAGGCCTTGATGGCTGCAAGACTCCTCCTGGCCTAATTCAGGGGAAAATGTTTCCATATTTGAAGCCAGCTTTGCTGGCTAGCAACAGATTGAAACTCATCAAGGAGAGAAGCGACCAAGAACTAAGGAGAATTTCCCGATAGTGAGAACAATTCATCAGTGGAACACAAGTTGTTGGTGCTCCATCACTTTTAAGAAGAGTTTGCACAGCTGCCCAAAGGTGCTTTTTTCAGGAGGCAACTGGACTTTCTTGTTTTTCTTTTGAAGACGTTTCGCTTCTTATCCAAGAAGCTTCTTCAGTTCTGACCGAATGGTGGGGAAGGAAAGGATTGAAACTCCTTGTAGACAACTGGTCATTTGCATCCTTTTAGTGGCCTCCTAGTGGCTTCAATGACCCTCTAAAAGGATGGAAATGACCAGCTGTTTGCAAGGAATATAAATCCTTCCATTCCCCACCATCCGGTCAGAACTGAAGAAGCTTCTTGGATGAAAAAACGTCTTCAAAAAAAAAAAACCAGAAAGTCAGTTGCTCTTGAAAAAAAGCACCTTTGTGACAACCAGGACCTGAATGACTGAGAATCTCCATAAGCGATTGGACAGCTTCTTGTCTGGAATAGAGTCTCCTGTGGTGAGCAGGGGTTGGACTAGAAGACCTCCAAGGTCCCTTCCAACTCTGTTCTTCTGTTGTTCTGAAAGCCATGTCCTGACTGAAGGGTCCTTTTGTCCTGCTTTCTCTTGCTTGAGTTCTATATTTGGCTCTCGGCATGCCAGCGTGCCAACCCAGCACGTGATGGAGTTTGGGCTGGGCGTTATGCCAACCTCAATCGCTCCAGCCTCTTGGCTCAGCTTGAGGCGCAATGGCAGGCCGATGCGGTAGCATTTCAGAGGACTTTGGGGTGGGGGGGCTTAAAGCAAAGAGTTGTGTTTAAGATGAGGAAGATTCAGGCGGTCGGGTAGAAGAGCCATTGCCCCTACTAAGCTAATAGGCCCCTTGGTGAGATTCAGGGGCTTAAGCCCAGATATCTGTAATCTCTCTGTGAGCCTGTGGTTTCCATACTGCAGGTTCTTTTGTTTTTTTTTTAAACTTTGGTCAGATCAACAGAGTTGGAAGGGACCTTGGAGGTCATCTAGTCTAACCCCACCCTGCCCAGGCAGGAGACCCGCCATCATTTCTGACAGGTGGCTGTCCAGTCTCTTTTTGAAAGCTTCCAGGGATGAAGCTCCCACAGCTCTGACTTAATCATGGCGGTTTGTTCATCTACCGCCCAAGACCTATATCCCGTCTGTCTTCTACTCGGAACTCCTGGTGCGTCAATTTCCATCTTGACAGGTCCAGGATGGGTCCGTTTGCCGGACTTTTACCATGCGGACATTTACAGCGGCTGACCTTCTTGCCCTGCGAGATTCCCCTCTCTCGCGGGTCTGGCCCTCCACATTATCGAGGGTCCATCTTGAGGACGGGTTTTGGAACCCCGAGAGATGGCATGCCAAAAATAGGAGACTCAGGGGATTTTTAATTAATTATTTTAATAGGGTTTTTAAAGGGAATTTTAATGGGAATTTTAAGGGGAGGGTAGAAACTGACGGGTCTGGGTTGGAGGGGGGGGGAGGGTAGCGTTGGGTGGGGTGGAGGGTTAGGGGGGGTGAGGGGGGTAGCCCGTCGGGAGGGAAACCAGTTCCAACGCATGCTCGTGGCGACTATCAAATGGGTTCGGAGGTTATGGGGGAGTGTGTCCTTTGTGTGAGGGTGAGTCTATTTGCACGGTAAGTGGGAGGGGCAGATATGGCGGAAGGGGGATCGAGACATAGGGGGTCACGTTCGATGTTTACAGGCGATCGCGTGCCCGATCCCCTGACTTCTCCCGTTCCCTCGGATGGTCAAGACCCTCAGAGCCTGGGCCTGCGTCTGATGTTATGCAACGCACGGTCCGTGGCCAAGGCCCCCTAATACATGATCTGATTCAGGGGTGCCGCGGATATTATAGGCGCATGGAGACCTGGTTGGGCACTGAAGGTGTGCCCTGGTCGAGATGTGCCCACCGGGTTTCCGTGCATTCCATCAGCCGAGGCCCAGGGTAGGGGTGGAGGGGTGGCTATTAAAGAGAGTCTAGAGCCGAGGGAGACCACTGTACCTCAGATCGCCGGGTGTGAATCCTCTTGTGAGGTGGGGTCATAGATGTCAGATGGGCTTGCTGGTCGCACCTGGCTCCTTGCCGCGTGACAGCTGCCCTGCCCGAGCTCCTGGAGGTGCTTGCCGGGTGGTAGTGGAGACCCCAGACTGTTAGTCATGGGGACTTTAACTTGCCATCTGCCGCTCGCCATCGACGGTAGCTCGGGAGTTCTTGGCCTCCATGACGGCCTTGGACCTGACTCAAGTAGTGGATGGCCCCACTCACATCGGGGAGGCACACTGGACCTGATTTTTGTCTCTGGTCAGTGGTCGAGATCTGGACTTAAAGGAAATAGTCATTGAACCTTTGTCATGGTCAGATCACTCTCCTTCGCCTGGACTTTCTGACCGCTACCCAACACCGAAGGGAGACGGAACCATTACGATGGTACCGTCCCAGGCGCCTGGTGGACCCCGAGGGGGTTCGGACGGGGGGTGGGCCACTTCCTGAGGGGCTGGCTCACGGGACGGCAGAGGGACTAGCTGCAGCCTGGGAACGGGCTGGCTGGGGCTTTAGACCGTGTCAGGCCTTTGCGGTGCTCTGACCCGGCGCAGATCCCAACCGCTCCTTGGTTCTCCGAGGAGCTGAGGGGATGAAACGCCGGAGAAGACGCCTAGAGAGTTCCTGGAGGTCCAGCCGCTCAGAGGTTGATCGGACACTAGTTAGATCCTATACTAGGACCTACCTAGTGGCACTGAGGGAAGCGAGGCTACGCCCTCCCTCATTGCGGCCGGCAGATAACCGCCCAGCTGCCCTGTTCGGGTGACCCGCCTCCTTCACCAGGGGAGCGGGATGACCCGCTGCAGGGACGCATGAGGAGTTTAACGTTATCTATACGATAAAATCGCTCAGCTTAGGGACGGTCTGGACCAAAATTGTGGTGATTCAGACGGGGTATCTGAGGGCGGTCTTGGTGATGTTTGGGATGAGTTTGACCCTGTGACTCCCGAGGACATGGACAGGTTGCTGGGTAGATTGAATGCCACCACGTGTTTACTGGACCTGCGTGCCCTCCTGGCTGGTGCTGGCCACTCAGGAGGTGACACGAGGCTGGCTCCAGGGGCTTACGAGTGCTTCCTTGTTGAGGGAGTCTTCCGCCGCCTTGAAAGAGGCGGTGGTGAGGCCCTCCTCAAGAAGCCTTCCTGGACCCGCTGTTTTAGGTAACTATCGTCGTCTCCAACCCGCCCGCGGGCGGTTGTAGAGAGTATGGTGGCATATCAGTTTCCCCTGCACCTGGAGGAAACTGTCTATCTGGACCTGCTCCAGTCCGGCTTCCGACCCGGTTACAGCACTGAGACGGCTTTGGTCGCAGGTGGATGATCTCTGGAGGGCCAGGGATAGGGGTTATTCCTCTGCCCTGGTCCTATTAGACCTCTCAGCGGCTTTTGATACCATCGACCATGGTATCCTGCTGCGCCGGTTGGAGGGATTGGGAGTGGGAGGCACCGCTTATCGGTGGTTCTCCTCCCATCTCTCCGACCGTCGCAGACGGTGTTGACGGGCAGAGGTCACCCCGCGCGCCTCACTTGTGCCGCAGGGCGATCTCTCGCCTTCTGTTCAACATCTATATGAAGCCGCTGGTGAGATCATCAGTGGCTTCGTGTGTGAGGTACCAGCTGTACGCTGATGACACCCAGCTGTACTTTTCCACACCGGCCACCCCAATGAAGCTATCAAGTGCTGTCCCGGTGTTTGGAAGCCGTCGGGTCTGGATGGGGAGAAACAGGCTCAAGCTCAATCCTCCAAGACGGAGTGGCTGTGGATGCCGGCATCCCGGTACAGTCAGCTGAGTCCGCGGCTGACTGTCGGGAGCGAGTCATTGGCCCGATGGAGAGGGTGCGCAATCTGGGCGTTCTCCTGGATGCACGGCTGTCTTTTGAAGATCATTTGACGGCCGCTCCAGGAGAGCTTTCCACCAGGTTCGCCTGGTGCCAGCGCCTTTCTAGACCGGGATGCCTTGTGCACAGTCACCACGCCTTGTGACGCCTCGCCTGGACTACTGCAATGCTCTCTACATGGGGCTCCCTTGAAGGGCATCCGGAGGCTGCAGTTGGTCCAGAATGCAGCGGTGATAGAGGGAGCCCTCGTGGCTCCCGAGTGACACCTATCCTGCGCAGGCTGCACTGGCTACCTGTGGCCTTCCGGTGCGCTTCAAGTGGTGAACGCC
>NW_026681894.1:0-17221 GCF_028640845.1 Ahaetulla prasina | reverse complement strand
CGGACCTTCCGCCGTGAGCTCAAAACATATTTATTCATTAAAGCGGACTGGCATAATTATTGATGAATTTTAATTGGGTATTCTTAATATTTTTAAATTTTTAAATCTAAATTTTAATAATCAGCCTTTAAAAATTTGCTCTTTTTAAATGTTGTTTTAAATTGTATATATTTTGTTCTTATTCTGGCTGTACACCGCCCTGAGTCCTTCGGGAGAAGGGCGGTATAAAAATCTAATAAATAAATAAATAAATAAATAAATATTGTTGTCTGTCATATCTTTTACTTCTCTACAGTCTTTTAATATAATACAATTTATAGGTGCAGAGATTATTGCTGTCAAATTAGATATAATTTTTTCTCACTATTCTTCAGAATACCTAAAGGATATCTAAAGGAAGGTACCATTATCTTCCATTTTGTAAATTTCACTTTTATTTTGAGTTTCCTCTGGTAGCCCATGTCTATATTCATGAAGTCATGGCCTAATATATTGTTTCCCTGGTTAACCAGATTTCTTTTTGACTTATGTCTCCATGTGTTTTTTCTTTTTTTATTATTATTTATAAGCTTTCCATAGTCATCACAGAGTTGGGCAGCCTCTAAATTTTTAAAATTAATTTTAAAAAACAGAGGTAGCAAAGTTATGGAACATAAAATGCGTGACCATATATAAATGTAATAAATAAATTAGCAGAAACTTAAGGGTGATAACCCTCCATGTTCTATTTTTATTCCATTCTATTTTTGTAGTATATTCAATTCTGTATTATGGAAACAGTAGGCATACACACACCTGGTGGAGTTCATCTCAGAAAATGTTTCACACATGCTTTCCAAATTCCTTATGCTATTCCTACTTGAATGCATTCCGTAATCTGCTAGAATTTCACCCCCAAGAGAAAATGTTTTGAAAGGTCCTAGTTGATTAACACAGTGCTCATTTAAGGTATTGTTTGCCTTGTCTTTACTTAGCTGTTTGTGAAGGTCGAAGAATGGATTATAGAGAAACGAACTGAAAGGCAAGGCTGTAGATTCCTTACAGAATCGTCCGAGGTGGGAAAGGAAGGTGTCTTATCTATTCAAAGCAGATCTTCTGTTTTCCCCTTCTATTTTAACTTGCTGTATTACCAATGAGAGGGTGATCAGGGACCATGCAAGGTCAAAGTAACAGTTATTTATTTATTATTTTATTTTTTATTATTTTTATTTTTATTTTTCATATTTATATACCGCCCTATCTCCCTAAGGACTCAGGGCGGTTCACAGGCAGTTAAAATACATATAAATACAGATTAAAAACGACGATTAAAAAACTTATTCTATTGGAGACGACTTCCGGTATCCGGCGGCAACGGACATCTGGAGGTGCCTCTCCTGCCTCCAGTGTCCGAATCCGGCCGCCTCCGAGGCCCTTAGGGGCCAGGTGTTCCGAAAAGGACACCTGCCGCACGGACGGCTCGCCAGGGGTCTCCCAGCCGACATACAGGACTCGGGGACCGATGCTGGCGCCCTAGGCCCGGAGGGGTTCGGAGGCCTCAGGCCGCGGCCATTATTTTGGTCGCCGCCTGGGCCGCTGTGCCCGGTGACACCGGGGCTTTGGATTTATAATTGCAGCAGCCTGGTGGCGAACAGGGAACGGAGAAGAATTGAGGAAGGGAGAAGGGAAGGAGATATCGGCAAATGTGAGTGGAGTGCTCCGGAGTGCGGGGGGGTTTCTCTCCCCTGCGACTGGAAGGAGCACGAATCACTTTGGAGAGAGGAGAACTTAAAATAACAAGATTACCGGTTTTGTGGAGCTCTGGAGAGAAGAGGTGATGGAGAAATTTAGGAGGGAGGGTTTGAGGCCCCCCCTCCCTCTGGGGAACAATGGTGGCGTCCAGCTTCCGCCTTCACTATGAGAATCTTGATGACATCACTTCCCTTCGGCTTCCTGGTTGACTAACTGTACTCTGGACTCGTTGCTCCTGTGAGTGCCCCCTGGTGGATCCGGAGGAAATTACAAGGATACTGTGCTTGCCTGAGGATTTTAAAAAATTTTTTTAAATGGCAAAAGGTCAGAGACCAACTGCTGGAGAAATGGAGAGAATTTTGGAAAAGTTATCTAATATGGACAAGAAACTGGATGAAATAAGAGCAGAAATTGTGACTATCCAAAAGGATTTAAAGGACACTCAACAAGTCTCAGCAGAAAACAAGCAGAAAGTGGAAGGTCTGAGGAGAGATGCGGCAGTGCAGAAAAGAGAGGAGACGACAGGCAATGCTGTGCTTGGACTACAGATGGATAAAATGTCTTATTTCCTTAGGTTTCAAAATCTGGAAGAAGTGGACCAAGAAGACTTGAGAGATGTTGTGACTAAACTGTTGGGAGAATTTCTTGGGAGAGGTGTTGACTTTATGAATTGGGATGTGGATCGAGCTTATAGAGTTAATTCAAAATATGCACGCACGCATGCAGTTCCTAGAGAGGTTCATGTCAAATTTGTGAGAAGAGAGACGAGAGATGAAATTCTTAGAAAACATAGGAGTGGGGCACTGACTTATAGGGGCAGGGAGATAGCCATTCTGAGGCAGATTCCCAGACAGGTACGTGAAATGAGAAAGAAATATTACTTTTTGTCAAGCAAATTGTACCAGAAGGGAGTAGGCTTCAGATGGCTGATGCCAGAGGGATTGATGATTTTCCGGGAGGGCATTACGAAAAAAATCAGTACAATTATGGAGGCTGCGCCTACATGGAGGAACACAAAGCCCTCCTGGAATTAGATGACCCAGGAGTTGAAGAAGGGAGGTTATAGACCATGGGGGAGGGCGGCTGCCGCTGTTGCGGCCCTGGAGTTGGGTCAGGCTGAACCCAGAGTTCTGAGATCCAAAACTAGGAAGTGACAATGATATTTGGTATTGTGTTGGTTTTCCTTATTCTCCTTTGTATGATATTCTGATTATTCTTGACCCTTCTTTATTGCGTATGTAAGATTGATAAACTTAGCTACTTCGTATCACCTGCTTGCCATATGGCTGTTGTATGTGTTTAAAATTTTGAGTAAAATTCTTATCTTGTATAAGAAAAATGAAAATTTACCATACCTGATATGTATTTGTATAAACCTTTTTTGACCAATAAAAACTTTTTGGATAAAAAAAAAAAAAAAAAAAAAACAACAACTTATTCTATTGCCAAATTATTAAAAACAGTATAAATAGTAAAAACCCCTTAAAACCAATAACTTTAAAATCTAATCCAGTCCCGCGCAGATGAATAAGTGTGTTTTAAGCTCACGACGAAAGGTTCGGAGGTCCGGAAGTTGACGAAGTCCTGGAGGGAGTTCGTTCCAGAGGGTGGGAGCCCCCACAGAGAAGGCCCTTCCCCTGGGTGTCGCCAGACGGCACTGCCTAGCTGATGGCACCCTGAGGAGTCCCTCTCTGTGAGAGCGCACGGGTCGGTGAGAGGTATTTGGTAGCAGTAGGCGGTCCCGTAAATAGCCCAGCCCTATGCCATGTTCCAAATTAGACAACAATCCACCCCAGAGAGAAAGTGTTGGCCCTACATAAGCTTGTTCTGCTCTAGAGATTCTTTCACCCCCTATGACAGAGGAAGGGGGGGGAAAACTTGTAAGGGCAGGATTCTTTCACACTATCCATGGGGACAAGGTGTCAAACCGGGCAAGACAGCAGATGCTACATTATGTCCAGATGGAACCTTTCCTCCAAGGAGTGGGTCTTGGATTATGATGCTACATCTGACAACTTGCCTGTTTTGACCCTTTCCCATTGTTGAGCCAGTGTTATTCCACTATTACTCCCAGAAGCTATGTTAAAGTATGGTGCATCAGCATACAAATATTGCAAGCACTGCAAAAGCAAATTTAAAGATAGATTATAGATTGATAGATGATGATAGATAGATAGATAGATAGATAGATAGATAGATAGATAGATAGATAGATAGATGGATGGATGGATGGATGGATGGATGGATGGATGGATGGATGGATGGATGGATGGATGGATAGATAGATAGATAGATAGATAGATAGATAGATAGATAGATAGATAGATAGATAGATAGATAGATAGATAGACTGATTGATTTTTTTTTTATTTGCATTTATATCCCGCCCTTCTCCGAACACTCAGGGCGGCTTACACTATGTCAAGCAATAGTCTTCATCCATTTGTATATTATATACAAAGTCAACTTATTGCCCCCATCAATCTGGGTCCTCATTTTACCTACCTTATAAAGGATGGAAGGCTGAGTCAACCTAGTGGGGCTTGAACCTGCAGTAATTGCAAGCAGCTGCTGTTATTAACAGACTGTCTTACCAGTCTGAGCCACAGAGGCCCTATATGATGATGGATGGATGGATGGATGGATGGATGAATGGATGGATGGATGGATGGATGGATAACTCTATATTATATAATATAGCATGATCCAATGGATTGTGGATTGTCTAGTGATTTTTAAAAGTGGGAAGGGGGTCAGATAACAGATTGCTCAAAGCCTGCCAGAACTCTCCTCTCCCCTCACTTCTACCAAACAAAATCAAGGTGGGCATCTCTTGAGTTTCTTTTTCAGCCCTCTCCCTTTCTAGGGCTAAGCTGATGTTTACTTAACAGTTCCTGCATTTCTTCTTCAAGGTTACCTCCATACTCTGCCGTTACATTCTACAGTAAATATTTTAATCAGGTTACTTAGCAATGAGGAAAAAAATGTGAATCTAAACTGAAGTATATAAGCTGGCATCTACAGCTCAGATTTCTAAGTGGTCTCCTAATATAGAATTCCAGTGATAAAAAGATTTTTCAAATATGAAGAGAGGCAGGTTTTACAGACTATTTTATCATTGACAAGAATGAGTATCCTTCCAAGGTTGTAATAACTTTCTTTTTCTGTCAGTCATAAAACAATACAGCATATCTTTCCATTATCAAGCTATTAATTTTCAAAACTATTGTTCTATAATTCAGGTAAGATGGACATTTATAAAAACCAGGGTGTTTTCCAGAGCAAAATAATTTTTGCCCCCCAGGAAGACATGATAACTCAAACCCAGAGCATATGAACTGAAGCCATGTTGCATTTTGAGCACATCTCCCAAAAATTCTGCATTTGATCACCGCTTCCCAAAAAAACACATAAGCATCCAGAGATGCCAGTGGCATCTGTGCATTTCATTTCCTTGTTTTATGTTTTCTGATGCCCTTGAACATCTCATTTAATATATTCTAACAACATTTTATGAATAATTATTATAGGATTATTTTATGAATTATAAGACTATTTTATTAAATTCTGTAGTATGAATGGAATTTCCAACATGTAAAGTTGCTGTCCTATTTCAAAAGAATGTGAAGAGGGCACTTTTCAAATAATAATAAAAATAATAATAGAAAATCAAGGTCTACATTCTGACCAAGCTTTCCAGAAAATGAATTATCTGCTATTATTCAAGTTTGGGATCTCACAACATATCAATTAAGCAAGGACAAAGGAATCAATACAGAAGAAGGAAGAATTCAGTTCTCTGTAACATAGTTGGACTCTTAACAGCTTCTAACTAATGGTTATCAGAAACACTAATTCCAAAATGGCCATGAGGTCATGTCTCTGGTAGGCAAAATTTGCCACTGTTTAGCTAAGAAAAAAGATATATGCTTCATATTAGAAACTTAAACTTAAGCAAGAACAGTTTTATCCTGTCTATTCTAAATGGAAAAAATGGGAGGGGCAGAGTACAACTCACTAAAACAATGCATAACATTTCTGAAAATCTATTTTAGGAATGGATAGAAGAGGATAGATAGAAGAATGGATAGAAGAGAATGGCAAAACATTCATATTTTAAATATTAACTTTAGCCCCAATACTTACTGTAAGAGTAATGCATTGATTAGGGCTGTGCAAACCTATTTTTGCTCTATTTGCAATCCTAGAGATGTTTCCATGCTTGTTTGCAAGCTCAAACAATGTGGGGAAATTCTCAGAAGACACTCAAAACCTTTGAGAGACAGAAAGCTTTAACATTTGGAGCAGCAGGTTCAGAGGAGCCCTTCACCAAGACCCCTTTTGACATACTATCAATCAAGGCCCTTTGTTGTTTCTAATAATGACATATTGGAATTTGAGGTAATCATCTGAAATGTATTTCTAACCCAAGTTAAAGGGCTGCCTCTGAAATACTACTCAAAGGCATCAATTTATATTTAGACCAATTAAATGTCTATAAAAATTTTATGAAACAAAATATATATACAGACACCTATACACAGCCTTTTTATTTATAATAATAAGGCCTGACAAACCCTGACTGTTTGACAAACAAACAAACAAGCAAACAAACGAATAAATAAATACCAGGGCATTCATCAGCAGTAGGCCTTTAGTCAGAAAGTCCTACATCTCATCCCTATCAACCTAAATATTTTCATTAATAAATCAGTGAGAATGTTCATACTAGGTTTATAGTATATGGCTAGGCTGAGTATTTATGGAGAAAAACACAGACCTTGTCACTACACAGTAGGAGATGTTTTACCTGGTCTTTTAGATGGAACACAATTCTATTTCCTCTCTCCTCCTTATTGCTGCTGTTGTTAAATCTTTTAAATTATATTCCTTTCACGGTACCCCCATTTCATCTGGACTAACCTTCAATTGTTCAGCCTGTCCATCTCAGAATTATTTCCAAGTACTCCAAAGTTTCTATTATCTGCCTGGAAACAATAGAGTAGGAAGAGCTGAATATTATCTATGTAAATAATGACACTTCATGCCCCATTTCCTGATCATTTCCTGCAGAGATTTCTATTGTATACAGAAGATATTAAAAAGCATGTAGGCCAGTCCAGAATCATCTGGCACACCCAGAGATCTTGCCAGACACCTGCAATTACTTTTCAGTGCCAGGCAAAAATCTGTTTCTTCAGTCAGACCTTTTAACATCTTGAAGCTTTTTAACCCTGGGGGTCTAATATTTTACTGTATGTTAAACTGAAGCTCATTCTTATTTTACTTTCTGTCTGACACTCTTTGGCTCTTTTATTTTTCCCAAGGATAAAGGAATTTGACTTGCCTTAGGTTCTTTCCTACCTTTTGCTGATGTTTGCTGTTGTGGTGGTGGTGGTGGTTGTTACGTATAGTATGTTGTATATACTGTGCATTCCTTTAGGTATGGAAAGTACACATAGTGAGTTATCATTCTGGTAAACTAACAATCAAAACTAGATGGGAATGTCAATATCATAGGGGCCAGATCTTGGTGTCATTAATTTTATTATTATTGTTCTCCATTACTGTAGTTGAAGAGGTGTTATGAAAGTTTAAAAAAATCCAAGTGAAGCTAAATCAGGAAGGAATGACTGGAAACCACCTACACATGGGATATAGTCCTTGCCAGATTGATTCCGGACTGTTGAGATGCTTAGAGAAACAGCATACCAAAAGTGCATATGACAGAATTAATATGGACAGTCAGATTCCAAATTCCTCTGTTGGACATTAGAAATTGTTAATGTTAAATGAACAGCACAAAGTCTCTTTGCTCCAGGCTACTACAATATGTAGCTAAGATGTGAAAGAGAATATGAACCGGTAATATTTATGTTGCTATACTGTACCCATGGATTATTTTGCTGACCCAACACTATAAATAATAATTGAGCATTTCACTTAACTAGATTGAAACACAAGCCTTTCATTTTATTCTATCACACCTAAGTTGGGGTCTACTTATTCTACTTTTATCTGTTAGAAAGCCAGCTTAAATGTCTAAGAAATCAAGAAATGCTAGTTTGCTTAGATGCCTTCTGAAAATAATCTGTCACCCAAATAAATTTGGGGACATGGTAAATAACAATACTATGAATACAAAATTAGAATCCTCATGCCTGCAATTATCCTTAAAAGCAACTTTCTATTTCAATCCAGAGGCTGTCTTCACAAAAGTGGGTGTTAGCCTGTTGTCCTCTTTCAAAGCTGTTGGTGGCAATTCTTTGTGCTTGCCTAAGACTAGGTAGTGGGTTGAAAAAACTTCCTTGCCCTAGAACCATCTAAATATTTATATCTTTACAAGGAATCATGATTTTCCTGAGCTCATTTCTTCCACTGATACTGTTAGAATAATGAATTAATCAATGAATCTACAAAATATTTTGAATTTAGACTGTTTCATTGCCCTGGCACTGTTCTCAAAAGTGAGACTTCTGGAAAGTTGGAATAACATAGAATAATTTTGGTTAGACTAAATTGTGCTCTGGAGTCTAACTACAGCAGCTGAAACAGATGCCAGAATTAAAATATTCTTTAAAAAAAAATAAAGTAACCAAAATATTGGGATATTGCCAAATCTCTTAAGTTTTGGAATTCTTATCTAGAATTTCACAAATTTCAGGTGGAAACATCAATTCTACATGCATTTAAATATTTCATTTTTAAATGAATTTATATTTGTCCTGCAGATATCATCTTAGAGGTTCACTTAGGCTATGCTATCTACAGGATTGCTAATTCTTTATTTTATGGTGGTTTTCCAAAGTTTTATGAAATTGAGGAATGCATAAAAACAGAATGGCATATATTCTATGCAGATACAGTTGTATGACCAGAGCACTATCACTGCATGAGAATATGCTTTCCATGTGTTTCTCATGTAAAGAGCAGGGGGAGGGAGGGATAGACGGAGGGAAGGAAGGAAGGAAGGAAGGAAGGAAGGAAGGAAGGAAGGAAGGAAGGAAGGAAGGAAGGAAGGAGCATTAATTAAGACAGATTAAATTAAATGAAATTCTTCCCTCCTGCACAATAGTCCTTCTGAAGCTGAAATCTGTATTGAAAGGCAGTAAGAATTATTCCCTCATTTCAGAAGAGAAGAAATATCTGCCACATTCAATTCCACTGGCAATTGTTAAAACCCAATGCAATAAGCCTTATAATTTTTACTGTAGCCTTTTTGATATCCTTTGCCTTCCAAATGTCTCAGAACTTCAAACTCCAGATTTCTCATCTATAATGCTAACATATCTGGAAGACAAGCTATGGAAATCTCCTCTATTCTCTATAACAATCTATTTTAAAATCCTTGACTGCAAAACTGCAAATAAAATTAGAAGGTGCTAGTTAAGTGATGGACTTAACCAAAATTTATAGTAGAGGGACCTTAAAAGAGGACAAATTTATAAAAGGATGTATAAAACAAAGCTTAATAAAAGTATAGAAACTTAGTAGAAAAACAGCAAGTCAAGAAATATCACTAAGCTAAGCTCTCCTTTAAACATTTTTATGCTATAGCTAATAATAGTAACAGAAGTACAATTACATATGGAAATATGGGCAATTCAGATTCCATGAACTGACTAAAATCATAGCAAGAATTACTTGGAGAAGACCAGAATATGCCATGGCTGATGTATTTACAAATTGTTGGAAGAATAAAAACTGACCTCAAAACCAAGGAAGAAAAGAAAATTTTCAAAGAAAAATTACCAAATGTGAAATCGTCTTATAGAATCAAGACCACCTATTAAGGTGTAAATATAAATTGTTATTTAGATATGACATGGATATTGTACAATCAAACATTGTACAATAAAATGGATGCAAAACTTCACAGAACAATCTCAATACATGGGAAGAACTGTGGAACAAATTTACAAAATTCATCTCAAGTGACAGCTTAAGAGAAAACTAGTACAAAATGTTTAATAGATGGTATACAACTCCTTCAATAATTTGCCAAGATAGACAAATCATATAGTAGCAAATGCTGGAAATGCAGAAGGAACATTTTACCATATGTAATGGGCATGTTTTAAAAAATCCTCAAAAATACTGGAAAGAAATACATGATTCAGAAAAATTTGAAACCAATTTTGAATTAAAAACACTTTTCTAATTAGGAAAAATTCCAAGACATATCCACAAAATTGATCACAAGATATACTGTTTGTTCAGTATAACAAGCATGATGTCAGCCCTGGAGAGTATTTTTTGTTTGGAACTTCAGGGCTGCCACATTTAGTGCCTGGAAAATTGGGAGGGGGGATTTGCAAGGAGTTGGTGAAGATATATAGCCATAACATTATTTTCTCTGAGAGTCAAGGACATTCAGCCTGCACCTGGGTAGGAGTGACTGGGGGCTGTCTCCAGTGGTGGGATTCAGCCAGTTCGCACCACTTCGGGAGAACCGGTTGTTAACTTTCTGAGCAGTTGGTGAAATGGTTGTTGGAAGAAATCATTAGGGCAGAGAACCGGTTGTTAAATTATTTGAATCCCACCACTGGCTGTCTCTACTTCGGATGGTGGATTGATTGGATCATGTGACAGACATGTGGGTGCAGGGATGGGTCTTTGACTTTCTTTTGAGTGGGGAAAACCTGGGAACTTTCAGATTCAGATTTTCCCCAGATATGCCAATATGACATATCTAATAAAATGGATCTTTGAGGAATTGCTAGCCTCGGAGTGTTCTTTAGTTGGGGGTGTTACTTGGAACCCTGACACACAACTTTTGAAAAACAATTGTTATTAACAATATTGTATCAGACCCAGAACTTAAACTTGAAGAATATGCAGCATTGGAAAAACTGCATCATGTATTGATAAGCCTGACCAAATTCAAGCAACAATGACTTCCATATATAATTGAAATATTATTGTATTGTATTGTATGGTATGGTATGGTATGTATATTTACGTTGCTGCATGGTGTGTGTAAAATAATATATAATTGTGGTGTGTGTGCGTGCATGCATGCGTGTGTGTGTGTGTGTAAAAACCATGCAGCAAGGTAAATTTAATCTTCTAACATAAGGTTTTTGAGTGAAAAATTAATTGGTCAAAGAACTAAAATGAGTAATATTTGAAAATGTTTAATAATCATAAATATCATATATCAGTTGGAGTATAATGAGGGTTATTATACTAACTAACTAAAGTTAGAAACTAAATATTTACCAATAAAGTTTTAATAGTTTTTTGTCTTTCTATATCTTTGTCTCTCCTTATATGTGATTTATCTTTAAATAATAAAATAGGAAATACTGGAATTCAGCCCAGAGATTCAAAATAATCCTAAAATCTTTTTCTTTTTTATTAAATGTAACATTGTGTATTTTGTTTTTTATCGTTATCTGTACAACTTTTGCAACTTCCTTGTCCACTTACTGATATTTTACCTTTCTATCAGTTTTTTTTCTGTCTTCCTTTTTTCACTTATTTTTTTCTTTTAAAGTGATTAATTCAAAACATGAAGCTGGAATGGGGCTTAACATATTTTCAGTTTGAGTTCATTATTTGTCAGCATAATGTACAAGCAGGGCCTGTGGCTCTCAAAGTTAGCTCTCCTGAGGCTCCTGGGAATGTATTTCAGGATAGGTAAGACCACAGGTTCTCCACCAAGTTAGACTGTCTACTTCTAATACAAAAAGTAAATATGAAATTAACACCATCTAACCAGGACACTCCCAATACCATAACAAATTCAATCTAGAATCTAATAGTAGCTTTCCTGATTAAGAAAATAATTTTAATTAGGCTGTGCAAATTGTCTCTTCCATCATTATTTATTCCAAGGCCAATGGGATGAAACACCAGTTTACAGACCAGTACGAACCCTTTACAAAAGAAAAACATATTGTATTCCTGATAAAGAGGGTGAATAATACCCCCACCCCCAGCACAGAAATTAGCTTTGTGTCATAAAATGAATACTTGATGTGAAACCCTTCAAAACAAGTACTTTGTTAAAGTAACAGGAATGAAATCAGAACATTTCCCAATATTGCACTTTCATCATCAACATATTAAAATGTGACAATACTCTGTCAAGGACCTTGGAGTACTCATATCAAATGATCTAAGCACCAAAGCCCACTGTAACAACATTGTCAAAAAGGCATTAAGAGTTGTAAACCTAATCTTGTGTAGCTTCTTCTCCAGTAAAATTACACTACTAACCAGAGCATACAAAACATTTGCTAGACCAATTCCTGAATGCAGGTCCTCTGTCTGGAACCCACATATCGGACATTAATACAATTGAGCGCATCCAGAAATATTTCACAAGAAGACTCCTCCACTCCTCTGCTTGCAACAAAATACCTTATGCCACCAGACTTGAAATTCTGGGTTTAGAAAATTTAGAACTACGCCGCCTTTGGTATGACCTGAGCATAGCTCATAAAATCATCTGCTACAATGTCCTTCCTGTCAATGAATACTTCAGCTTCAACCACAACAATACACGAGCACGCAATAGATTCAAACTTAAAGTAAACCGCTCCAATCTCGATTGCAGAAAATATGACTTCAGTAACAGAGTTACACTCCAGGTAGTGCCTGGAATGCACTACCAGACTCTGTGGTCTCATCCCAAAATCCTCAAAACTTTAACCTAAGACTGTCTACTGTTGACCTTACCCCATTCCTAAGAGGTCTGTAAGGGGCATGCATAAGAGCACCGGCATGCCTACTGTTAGGTTTGGGTATTGACGAGGCAGGAGACCAGGTTAGTGACAACAGCTCTTTAATATAGTGTGACCCAGCAAAAACTCTGGAGAAAAACCTCTCCTTATATACACTTCAGCCTGAGGCTGCATCCAATCAGAAACGAGATATTTCCCGCCTAAAACTCCCGCCAAAACTTACAGTAATACATTACACTCCTTCCCTCCCAGAAGGCACTTTGCCCATATTTGCATACTACTTCTCTACGTAGTCCTGCAGGTACGTGGGGCGTCTCCTGACCCTCCCGGACCTGCGCAGTTCACTTTCTGGAGTTGAGTCGAGCGTGCCGGAGGGACTTTTCGTTCCTCTGAGCTCCTCCTCCCGGCCATCCGGCCCTGGATTATTCGCCGGCTCGGGCCTGCTGTCCTCTAGAGGGACCGGAGGGTGTCGCTGGACCTCGCCTGACTCAGATAAGTCTCTGTTTGGTTCTTTGCTTACGCTTTCTGTTTGTTCTCGGCCCAGTCAGCTGTGGGGTTAATTAAATCATAGTCAGGGCTGGTCTCGCCTAATTCTGCCTTATCGCTCAATCTGTTTCTTAATTGATCTATGTGGCGCCCAGATTCTGCCATCGTCTAGTTCCACTAGATAAGATTTGGGGCCCGTTTGTCTATGACTATCCCCTCTTCCAGTTAGGGCCGCGCTGTAATTATGTGCCCACACTGAGTCTCCTATGTTTAACTCTCGGATTCTATCTGGTTTTGTTTTGAACCCGTCCTGTACGTAGTTCGGGTGTAGCCGGTCTAGCGGGCACCGTAGCTTCCGCCCATTAATAGCTCGGCTGGGCTGCGGCGGTGGCCACACAGGGGTCCTGTGTTGGGACAGTTAGAATCGTCGATTTGTGCCTGCCAATCGCCGGGCCGCTTCGTGATAGCGCTTCTTTCGCACCCGAACAAAACGCTCAGCAAGGCCGCTCGACGCAGGGTGGAACGGCGCTGAGAGGGCATGTCGGATGCCCTCTTCAGCCAGGTACCCTTCAAATAATGCTGCGGTGAACTGTGGGCGTTATCGGACACGATGGTGTCCGGTAGCCCGTGCGTGGCGAAAAGGTGTTTTAGTGCTGAGATGACAGCTCCGCGGTTGTGGATTTCATTAGATGATCTCCAGCCATTTGGAGAATGCATCCACCACAATTAGAAATGTTTGGCCGTGGAAGGGCCGGCAAAATCAATGTGTATGCGGGACCAAGGGCCTTGGGGTTTCTCCCACTCCAAAACTGGGGCCGTGGGTGGTAGTGGTCTGATTCCTGACATACTTGGCATCGGCCAACCCTGTCACTGATTTCCTGTCCATTAGGGGCCACCAGACATAGCTCCTCGCTAACCCCTTCATCCTCACAATTCCTGGGTGACCTCATGCAGGAGTTCCAGGACTTTTTCCTCAGTTTCTGGGACTACCACCCTATCCCCCAGAGCAGGCACCCCTTGTACAGACAATTCTTTTTTCTTTACAAATTCCTTGAAGCGCTCGCCCGGTAGCGGCCATCCCTTTGAACCCAACTGATTACAGTTCTTAAAACAACGTCCCGGTAGGAGGCCCGAGCCACTTCCTGAGATGTGACTGGCCAGAGTCCAAAGAGTCAATTAGTAGAACGGTGTGCCCGGGTGGGGTCCTCGATTTCCCTGGCAATGGGCATCTGCTCAATGCGTCCGCATGCCCCAGCTCCTTTCCAGGCCGATGCTGCAGTTTGTAGAGTAGGCGGCCAGAAAATAGTCCATCTGGTCAGTCTAGGTGAGAGTGCTACTGGCGTTGGGCGGTCGCCAGCCAGTAACCCCAATAGCGGTCTGTGATCAGTGACAATTTCAAAGTCTCGCCCAAAAACGATTCGTGAAATTTTTCACCCTGACACTATTGCAGAGCCTCCCTATCTAGCTGGCTGTAATTCCTTTCAGCCGGGGACATCGTGAATAGAACGCTATAGGGGCTTCAGTGCCGCTTTGGGAGTCTGTGGCTAAGTACAGCTCCTACTCCATAGGGGACGCATCACAAACCAATACTAACGGCAGTCTGTTGTTGTATTGTATTAACAGGCTATCGCTTGATAGCAAACTTTTACTGCCTCAAATGCCCTATTCTCTGACTTCCCCACGACCAAACAGTGTTTTTCCAAGCAATTTATGCAGCGGTTCAGCAGTTGCCTTGTCTTTTAAAAACACGGCGTAAAAGTTTACCAGACCCAGGAAAGCCTGGAGTTCTGTCTTGTTTTTGGGTGCTGGGGCTCTCTTTATCGCCTTGACTTTGCTCTCAGTGGGTGAATCCTTTTGTCTATTCTATAGCCCAAAAATTCAACAGATTCGACCCCTATCTGACACTTGCTTGCTTTGACTTTTAATCCTGCCGACCTAAAATGGCCAAAACTTTCCTTAATCGCCCCCAGTTCTCTTAAATCTTCCCTGATACCAACACATCATCGAAATAGGTACGACTCGGTAACCCTTGTAGGAGCCGCCCATCAAATTTTGGAATAGCCCCGGGCCACACTCACCCAACTGTAACCGGTGCACTTAAAGGCACCGGTGCTATAATGGTCTGGGCTTCAGCTGTGCTAGCATCTACGGGTAGCTGTTGGTACGCTTGTGCCAAGTCTAATTTGGCAAAACTTGTCCGTCCCTAGTGAGTGCAATAAGTGTTGCACTACTGGAACTGGGTAGGCGCTTTTGCAATGCTTTGTTCAAGGTAGCCTTGTAATCAGCGCAAATTCTTATGGACCCGTCTGGTTTTATAGGGTGACGATTGGCGTCTCCCATTTGGCATGGTCAACTGGCACTAGTATCCCTGGCTGACTAATTTATCTAACTCTTTGTCGATTTTAGGTTTGAGTGCAAAAGGAACCCTCCTTGCCTTTAACCTAATGGGAGCTATTTGGGGTCTAAATTGAAGGAGATAGGGGTCCCTTGTACTTGCCTAAACGGTCCTCGAATCGTCTGCGAATTCCTCCATTAGGCGTTTTGCAGGTTGCATCCGTCCGGTGGGCGCCAGTCACCCCATTCCCAACGCCTGAACCAGTCTAGCCCCAGCAAGCTTGGCAAGGTTCCTCGACTAACGTGATGGGCAGGGTCTTTTCGTATGTCCAGACTTGACCTCGACGGTCGTTGTCCTCGAACAGGGATGCGGTTGCCCTGGTAATCCTGCACCGGAGCCGTTGTTTCTGTAGCTTGCGCTTTGCGATGTGCGGCAAGGCTTTCACAAAAGTGTCCCAGGACATGATTGTGATAGCTGATCCTGTGTCTACTTCCAGTCGGCACGTACGCCTTCAATTGTCGGGTTTGTGAAGATCTTTTCTTCGATGCGGGTAGCTGCGTGGTCTATGGTAACAGTCATTCGGTTTGACTTCGCTCTTTCTTTCCTGGCCAATCGCGGGTCGCCTCGCCGATCTCGCGCTCTGATTGGCTGGTTTGAAATTTCAGAATGTGGGGTTTGCATCTCTGACTCAGAGCCGCCTGATTGGCCGATTTGAATTTTCGGCGGAAGGTTGGGGTGCTCGGCAGACTTGAGCCAGGTGCCCTTCCTTTCACACCGCCGCAAATGGCGCCCCTGAACTTACATCTTTGGCGCTGATGTCGCCCGCAACTTCCGCATTCCTCCGGGTCTTCCTTGTCGATTTTCGGTGTAGTGGACTTCTTCCTCCTCTCGCTGGTTGACTCACGATAGGTTTCTTCGTGGTGGACTGTGCTCGGCTTTGCGCCCGCCATCGGCGTGAGTCGCTTTGTAAGGTGTCTGCTGCATGGTTGGACATCTCATGGGCTCTGGCTTCGCCCAGAGCGTTTGCCAATGTCAGGTTGCTCTTGGCTAGCAACCGTCTCTCAAACGGATGTCTCTGACCCCGTATAAGTTGTTCCAGCAGCTCTTCGTCCAGATCGCGGTACCGCAATGCTTGGAGGCTTGTCTCAGGGCTGCCATGTAGTCGCTGATAGACTCGCCTTCTTGTTGCCTGCGCCCCCAAACTCGCATCCGCCGAACGTATTTGGACGGGCTGGTGCGAGTGATTCTTCAGGAGGGTCTGAAGGGTCTGCCACGATACGGAGTGTAGCGGTGTTGGCTCCGCTAGGGCTTCTGCGACGGCGATGACTGCTGACCCACAGTGGCTTATGAAGTAAGCCCGTTTGCGGTTGTCGGAGACTCCCTGTAGCTCGTTTGCCTCCAGGAAACTTTCGAAACGGGTCATATATATTCCCCATGTCTCCTGGGCAGGGTCAAACGGAGTGGGTGGCGTGTAGCCGGTCATCGCTGCAATGGCCGTCACCTTGCTGGGTTTGATTCTCGTAGTGAGTTCAGCTCTGTTCTGGTGCTCTGCCTCAAGATCCCATCCTCGTCGCCAATGTTAGGTTTGGGTATTGACGAGGCAGGAGACCAGGTTAGTGACAACAGCTCTTTAATATAGTGTGACCCAGCAAAAACTCTGGAGAAAAACCTCTCCTTATATACACTTCAGCCTGAGGCTGCATCCAATCAGAAACGAGATATTTCCCGCCTAAAACTCCCGCCAAAACTTACAGTAATACATTACACCTACCATCCCTGTCCTAATGTTCCCTTTAATTGTATTCATTTTATGTATTCAATTCATGCTTATACTTATATATATTATTTAATATGTATTCGACAAAATAAATAAATAAAATAAATAAATAAATATTTATTTTCCTGTAAAAAACCAAACCATATATAAAAATCTTCATCTTGGCTCTAAGAGCTATGGGCAATTTGATTTGTTCAAATA
>NW_026681893.1:0-17227 GCF_028640845.1 Ahaetulla prasina | reverse complement strand
CATGGGGTGTGGCTCCATGACTCAGCACTCATTAAGGCCTGCCCTCCTTCCCTCTGTAGCCTCCGCCTCCAATCTTCTGATGCGAGGGTCACACCAATCAGCTGTTGGTAATAAACCCTCCTCAGGCTCACCTGCTGTGGAGGAGGGGGAGGGGTCTAGCTGCTCCGTTGCCTGGGCATGGAGTCAGGGCTGGGGCAGGGAGATTCTCCTTCTGCAGTTTGTGTGGGCATGGAGCCAGGACTGGGACCGGGAGGCATACATTCCTCAGTGTGCGGGAGCAGGTAAGAAGGCCCCGGCTGCTCTGAGGGCGGGCAAGACACAACAAACCCGATCTACTGTACGTGTGTTTTCCGGGTCGACCGTTCCCTCTCTCCGCTGCGCCGTTAGTCGCTGGGTGAAAGGCTGAGCCGAGACCCTGCCACCCTATTAAGAACCGGGAGGTTCCGTCTTCCGCCTAATCTTCGGGGTGGGGTGGGGGCGTGGCGCAGAGTTTTCCTACTTGAAATCAATTCTCTTTATGCAGAAGAGGTTTTTCTGGAACCTTGACATAGAGTCATTAAAGTATATGTACCACAAATGACTACCATGATCAGGAAAAGCAAACTACCCATATCAATAAAAAAGCTTCAATCAAAAAAAAATCCCTCTGGGCTTCCGGTGGCGCCACCTTCTTCGATGAGTTCCTAATTAAGGAGCTCCATACTGAACTTCGTAGTGAAAGTGAAGAATGGAATTCTAAACAGCCTGTGTAACTAAGAAGCTAAGAAATCTTATCTGTGGATTCTAATGAAGTGAAGTGAGCTCTCCTATATTTAAAGGGGAAAAGAGAAATTTCTAGACTTATATTTGGTGAATCTTAAAAACCGAAATGGCTACTAAACCACCTAAGACTGGGGGTAGAAGGGGTTCTGAACCAGCTTTAGAAGATTTGATTAAAGAACAAGGGAAAGTTTTTGAAGAAAAGTTTAAGGAGATAATGGATAATAATGAGAAAATAAGAGAAGAAATAAAAGAGAATAATAAAAAAATAAGAGAAGATATTCTGATGGCTTTCCAAGGTTTGGCAAAAAGACTGGAGGTGGTGGAGGAGGAGGTGCAAGAAATTGCTCAGTCAAATCAGCAAATAGAAAATAGAATGGGGGGAATGCAAATTAAATTGGACAAAAATGAAGATCAAGTGGTGGTGATGCAGTATAGAATGATGGAAGGAGCTCTGAGAATTAGGGGCTTGCATGAGGAGAAAGGAGAAGATTTAAAAAAAATTATCAGAAGCTCTGGCTGAATTTATTGAACTTGATCCACAAGAAGTTGCTTATCAAATTGATAAAATTTATAGAGTTAATTCCTGGATTGCTAGGCAGAAGAAACTTCCTAGAGACATTGTGATTTATTTTTTGAAAAGAACAGTGAGAAATCAAATTTTGCAAGTTGCATTTCAGAAAAACTTGAAAATAGGAGAACAGGAGCTGAAGGTTTTGAAAGAGATTCCTCCCAAGATGTTAAGGGATAGAAAGGACTTTACATTTTTTACACAAGAGCTTAAGAAATACCAGATTCAATTTAGATGGGAGGTTCCAGTTGGTTTGACAGTGTATTATCAAGGAAGGAGATATCGTATTGATACAGTGCTTAAGGCCAAAGATTTTCTTTCCACTGTGCTGAAACTTGAAGTAGAAATAATAGAGAAAAGAATTCAAGAGACTCAAATGGGTGTGGAAACTGAGGTGATTCAAGTGATGTTACCATCTGAGGAACAACCACAAGAACAAAGACTGACGAGGGGAGCTCTTAAGCATAAAGAAAAGGAGCAACAAACTCAAAGTAAAATTCAGGACTCTGCTACAGAAGCGGTGGGAGGAGCACGGCCAAAGATACGGGAGGACGATCTTCAGCTGATCGCTCAAAAGCTTCAGCAGGCCAGTAATGGCAAATAAAATCTTGACTTGGAATGTCAATGGTTTGAATTCAGCTCAGAAGAGAAGAAAAATATTTCATTATTTGAAACAATTTAGAAATGATGTAATTTGCTTACAAGAAACGCATATTAAAACTATCAGATCAAAAGTACTTAATAAACTCAAAGTTAGGTAAACATTTTATTGCCTCTGCTTTGGACAAAAACATGGCATAGTGGTTTATTTGAGAAAGATATACCAGCCAAGTTAATAGAGGCAGATATTCACGGAAGATATATTGCTATTGAACTTACAATAGAAACAAAAGACCCTTTGTTTGGTATATATACCCAATCAGCAACAAGAAAAATTTTATAGAATGTTGTATGATAAATTGATTCTATGGGATTATAAATCGTGTATTATATTGGGAGATTGGAATGGAGTAATAGATACACGAAAGGACAAGAGAACTTTTTCTAAGAAGATACCTGCACATGCAAAGCTGCCTAAATCCTTTTTTGACATGATAGAAGATTTTGAGTTGAGAGATGTATGGAGACTGCGGAATTTGGAGGAAAGAGACTATACTTTTTTCTCTGATAGGCATCAATCCTTCTCACGTATTGATTTTATTTTAATTTCTAATGATTTGCTTTTTAAGGTGAAGAAAACTAAGATATTTCCAAGATCTTTGTCTGATCATAGTCCTGTTTGGATGGAATAGCAATATGGAAAAGAAGGTAGAAGAACTTGGAGATTAAATGAAAATTTGTTTAGATATCAGAATAATGTAAATCAATGCAAAAAGCAGATGAAAGAATTTTTTGATCATAATTTGAATAACGAAACATCGATAGAAAAGCTTTTATGAGAGGTGTATTAATATATATTAATAATAGAGAAATAAGCAACAAAGACAGCGTAGGTATCTAGAAGAGGAAATTTATAAGAAGCAACAATTATTAATACATAACCCGCATGATCAAAAACTTAAAGATGCAATAAAGTTATTACAGAATCAATTTAATATGATAATAGCTGATCAGGTGGCAACAAATATACAATATGCTAAACATAATACTTTTTGTAATGCAAATAGACCTGGTAGGTGGTTAGCATATACCTTAAGGAAAAGACAAAAACAACGTACTATAGAAAAAATAGAATATAAAGGTAAAGAGAGATACCAACAGGATAAAATTAAAAAAGCTTTTTTAGAATATTATACAAATTTATATCTTAAAGATAATATATTGAACAGGGATATTGATAATTATTTGAAGGAATATAAGGTTAAAATTTAACTTTAGAACAAACGGATGAACTGAATCGCCTATAACCTCTGAAGAAATTATTTTGGTAATTAAACAATTAAAAATGGGGAAAACTCCTGGTACGGATGGGCTTACAGTTAGTTATTATAGGAATTTACAGGATGAGATGTTAGGTCCACTTAAGGAATTATTTAATCAGATACAATTTGGAGAATTTCCCCTCATGGAGAACCTCTTTTATTTCATTGATACCAAAGAGGAACAGGATTGTTCTAAACCTGGGAACTATAGGCCAATCTCACTTTTAAATAATGATTATAAGATTTTTGTTAAAATAATAGCTAATAGATTAATGTTGATTTTGCAGCGAAGAATTCATAATGATCAATCTGGATTTATAAAAGGGAGACAGATGAGGAATAATGTTAGGCAGATTGTTAATTTACTGGAGTATTTAGAAAAGAAAAATTTTATTCCAGCAGCATTTATTTTTCTTGATGCAGAGAAAGCTTTTGATCGATTGCATTGGGATTTTTTATTTAAATTAATAGAAAAGATGCAATTTGGAGATGGTTTTATAAGAATAATTAGGGCAATTTATGGAGAGCAAACAGCACAGATTATAATTAATGGTAGCTTAACAGAACCTTTTAAGATTCCGAAAGGAACAAGACAGGGATGTCCTTTATTGGACATAATATATTATTGTTTATTTTAACTCTAGAACCATTATTGGATAAAATACGAGAAGTAAAGGAAATAGAGGGAATTAGAGTTAGACAACATGAATATAAACTGAGCTTTTGCAGATGACCTGGTGATTACCTTAACAAACCCTATAAACTCTAGTAAATCTTTGTTGGAAATAATTGATCAATATGGGAAGGTTTCAGGGTTTAAGGTAAATCAGAAAAAGACAAAAGTGATAATAAAAAATATGGCCAGACAACAGAAAGAAAAACTAGAGGAAATAACAGGATTTGAAATTGTAAAGAAGGTTAAATACTTAGGGGTCTATATTACATCTTCAAATGTGAAACTGTATGAGAATAACTATGAGGTTTTATGGCAAAAAGTTCAGAAGGAGTTGATTGTTTGGAAAAAATTGCAATTATCCTTGCTGGGGAGAATAGCTGCTATTAAAATGAATGTTTTACCTAGATTTTTATTCCTCTTTCAGATGATACCAATAATTAAGAAAGATAAGAATCTTGAGGAATGGCAGTAGGTAATTAATAAATTTATATGGGAAGGTACAAAAGCTAGGGTTAAAATGAAAATAATTCAAGATTCCCGGGAAAGGGGAGGTTTAAAAATGCCAAATTTTAAATTATACTATGAAGCAGCTGTTCTCTCTGCAATAAGTGATTGGTTTAATTTAACGGAGGAAATAATTCTGAATATAGAAGGTTATGACTTGCTATATGGATGGCATGCATATTTAATTTATGACAAAAAAGTGGATAAGGCCTTTAAAAATCATGTGTTAAGAAGTGCTCTTCATGTGTTTGGAAAAAATACTCTTATAAATTAAATTATAAGGTTCCTATATGGGCAAGTCCTAGACATACAATAGAGAATATAAATATAGAACAGAATCAGGAAATGATTACATATAAAGATCTTTTGTATACTGAAAGAGGTAATTTGCAATTAAAATCTCTGCACGTACTAAAAGAAGAAGGGAAAAATTATACTTGGTTTCAATATGAGCAACTACGTGCTAGAAGGAAGATCAGAAAATTGGTATAGAGCAGAACGAGGGAAATTTGGTAAAGCAAATTAGAAATAAGTCTCAGGAGCATATAAAGAGATTGTATAATGTGTTACTTGAAATAGATTCTGAAAGGGACTTGATAAAGGACTGTATGATAAAGTGGGCAAAAAATTTTCAGGAGCCAATATTATTGGAAACTTGGGAAAAAATTTGGGTTAGAAATGTTAAATTCACGCAGGCACAGAATCTGAGGGAAAATTTTTATAAAATGTTTTATAGATGGCATTTAGATCCTAAGAAATTATTGTGTATGTATCCAGATATGCAAGCAAAATGTTGGAGATGTAATTGTGATGACGCTACATATTTTCATATCCGGTGGACTTGTAAGGATATAAAGGCCTTTTGGATAAAAATTTGGTGGATTTTACAAAATGTTTTGAAAAAGAAGATAAAGTTCCTGCCGCAATATTTTCTGTTGGGAATTATTACGGACTGTACAGTAATTAAGACTAAATTGATTTTAAATCTAATAACAGCAGCAAGATTACTAATAGGACAATACTGGAAGAAAAAAGAAGTACCTACAATAGAAGAATGGATATTGAAAGTTGCCAATTTGGCTGAGATGGCGAAGATATCAGCCTTTTTGAAAGACAATACGCAAGAAAGATACTTAAAGGAATGGAAAAAATGGATTGACTATATTCAAAGTAGATATCAGACTAAGAGTTATCAGACTGTTTTTGAATGATTATGATGTATAATTTTTAATTGTTTTCGGGGGAAGTTAGGAATTGATGATTGTAGGGGTATAATTAAGTTGGGACGAAATTTTTTTAGCATATGTTTGTTTTATTTTTAACTATATCTTGTGCTCGTTCCGGGAAGTCGAGGGGGGGTTGTGAAGGGAGGGGGGAGGGGAGGGGGGGGGAAAGGGGAAAAATTTTTTTTGTAAAACTTTTTGAATAAAAAAAAAAGAGATGGGATTAGGAAAGTTAAAAAAAAACAAAAAAACAAAATCCCTCTGGAAAAGAAACAAAAAAGGCTATGTAGCAAATTTCAAAAACCGCTACAGAAATATATGCAACCAAATAAAAACTGAATGCACAAATTACCACACCAAACAAGAAGAGGACCTTCTGCGCACAAATTCCAATCGTGCCTTTTATAATTTTGTTAACAATAAACTTAAAGACACAAGATCCATCCCACCACTAAAAGATTCTAACAACAAAGAATGCAATGACGAAACAGTTAAAGCCAACCTCTTCAACATATTCTTTGCTCAGTTTTTGTTAACAGCGATGACACATATCCGATATTCCACAAACGTACAGCAATGAATATGATGACTTAACTCATATAGATTTCACTGAAGAAAATGTTGAAAGTTTCCATAACATGAAACCATCACTATCTATTGGACATGGACTATGTGCATACTTAAAAAAACTTTCTACTAATATAGCAGAACCTAAGCATAATCTCTGATAAAGCCACTACCAGTTCCTTCAAACTTTGGTCACTTACAGTCATCTATCTTCAAAAAGGAGACCCCAGCTTAGTAAATTACAGTCCAACCTCTCTATGCTGCCTCACCTGAAAATCATGGAATCAATCAACCAATCCATTACCTCACACTTAAAAGCAAACAACCTACTCAATAAACAATTTGGTTTCAGGAAAAATTATCATGCAACTTACAACTTCTCCACTGTAAAACATATGGACTACAAATCTTGATCTAAAACAATAGATGCAATCTACATAGACTTCAAAGCTTTTGACTCAGTAGTACGAAACTTCTCCTAAAACTAAAATCCTATGGCATTTCAGGACCCTTCACAAATGGATATCTGTTTTTCTGAACAGACAACAAGTGGTCAAAATTGGCAATGCTCTATCAAACTTGTCCTGTCAAGAGTGGCGTTCTCAAGGCAGCCTTGGACCAACACTCTTCATACTATACATTAATGATCTGACCATATCTCAAGTAATTGTGTTCTCTTTGCTGATGATGTCAAACTATTTAACACCACAGACAATACATCTATCATTAAAAAGACCTTGATAATCTAACCGCTTTCAAAAACTTGGCAACCCCAAATCTCAACCAGCAAATGCTCAATCACATATAGGAAAAAAGAACCCAAACACTAAGTAAATACTTGATGGACATTACCTTACAGATGACATCCTGTTAAAGACCTTGGAGATGTCAAACGATCTATGCCAAAGCCCACTGCAACTATAGCAAAAAGGCTCTAAAAGTTGTAAACCTAATCTTGAGTAGCTTCTTTTTCCAAAACACTACACTACTAATCAGATATAAAACATTTAAGACCAATTCTAGAATACAGCTCTGTTTGAACCTCACCATATCTCTGACATCAATACAATTGAACGTGTCCAGAAATATTTTACAAGAAGAGTCCATTCCTCTGTAAACAACAAAATACCTTATCCCACTAGACTTGAAACCTAGGCTTAGAAAACAATTGCCGCCTTCTGACAAGACATGTTGTGACCCAGGTTCCTGGACCCGGACTCCTGGACCGGATGATTCAGAAAGTGAGGGAGAAGACCTGGCCCTGTTTCTCTTGGGTCTCCTCCTGGCACCCACCAAAGGAGAGGAGGGGCCGCAAGGCCTGATTCTCATTTTCTTCTGAGGCAATGCCCCAAGAACAGTTTTGGAGTGATGCAAGACTGTGCAGACGGACCGCACGCGCAGCAGATTTCGACAAAGGAATGATGGTCATGCAGTGACATCTGCAGAGACTATAAATAGGAGGGATTTCCTGGTTTTTGTCTTGACAAAGCAATGAATTTCGGCAAACTGTATCAATGGAGGGAAGAATATATTTGTAATTCTGGCCTTATCTATAATTTCCTCGTTATCTCCAGAAACTTGGCAGGCTCAGACGTGGCCAGGACATTTATCTATGTAAATAAAGTAGAAGAGAAGGCCTTTGACTGACGCTTTGTTGGGAGTATTGGGGGAGGGAAACAGAACATTTTGTCCAAGACCCCGACTAAACCATCTTCCACCAAAGATGGACCAGCAGCAGGTACAGCAGTAGTTACAGCAGCTACAAGAGGCTAATCAACAGCTCCAGCAGCAAGTGGCTCACTTGGCAGGCCAACTTGCTGCCGGGAATGTGCCTGCAGCCCCTCCCACTCCTCCTCCTCGTCGCAAGTGCCCGATAACTTTGCCGGATAAGTTTTCTGGGCAGGCTGAGATGTTCCTGACCTTCTTGGGACAGTGCCAGCTCTACATGGCTATGTGGCCAGAGGATTTCCCAGATGACCGGGCTAAGGTGGCCTTCGTGATTAACCTTCTTTCCGGCTCGGCTGCCCAATGGGCCACACCCCTCTTGCTCCAGGACAGCCCCCTGCTGGCGGACCAACAGCGTTTTTGGCAGCACCTGCGCATCATGTACGAGGACCCCATTCAGATGCTGACGGCAACCAGGTGTCTTAAGGAACTCCATCAAGGGAAACGCCCCCTGCAGGAGTACATCGCCGAATTTCATCTTTTGTGCCAGGACTCTGACTGGAATGATGCAGCGCTGGTGGACGCGTTCCAGGAGGGACTCTCAGAGGAACTGCAAGACGAGCTGGCCTGGGTGGAGGCGCCGCGGACCCTCGACAACTTGGTGCCCCTTTGTCTCTGCCTCGATGCCCGTCTGCAACAGCGACTGTCCCGTCGCGCCCCCAGGGACCTGCCGTCGACATCTGCACCCCCACTTCCTGCGCCACCAGCACCCCGGGTCGCCCCACGTTTTGTAACCATGGAAGAGCCCATGGAGTTGGGAGCGCCAGATTCACCTGACAGCCCAGGAGCTGAACCGAGGCACCAAGGGGATTGTGCCTGTACTGTGGGGAGCGCCACCGCCGCTTGCCCCAGAAAGCGGGGCACACACGCCCAATCACAGCGTGACCAATGGAGCAGGCCCGATTGGGGAAACCCTAGGTCGCACGCATAAGCCCCACTGACGCGGTAGACCCCTCAGGATCTGATTCTGGTCACAGATATGGTTGGGGAACCAGTCAGACAGGCTCCAGGTGCTGGGACCCAGGGGCCACAACAAACTTTATGGACCAGGCCTGACCCAGTTTAGTCCCGTGGTTCCGTGGACCTCCAATGTGGGTAGAGACAATTGAGATGAGAACTGTGGCCGCCCCATTAAATTTGCCACCCAGCCTTTGCGCCTGGCTATTGACCATGAGGAGGCGATCCAGTTTTATGTCATGGCAGACCTTCATTTTCCCTTGGTCCTTGGGTTGGCCTGGCTTCGGACCCATGATCCTCAGGTGGCCTGGTCGCAGAACGCCATCTTTTTCCCGAATCAGCAGTGCGTCGACCACATCCGCCACACCTGTGCCGCCAGAACGCACTTGCCATTACCTTGCCTCCTGAGCTGACGGACTTCGCCTGTGTTCAGCGAGAAGGAGGCGGACCATACGATCGCCCTACGATCTGGACCTTCTGCCCAACGCACCACTGCCTGTGGGACGCCTGTATTCCATGTCGGAGCCAGTTGGCGCTCAGGGACTTCCTGGACAAAAATCTGGCCCGAGGGTTCATCCAGCCTTCAAAGTCCTCTCGCCCCGGCCCTTCGTGAAGAAGAAGACTGGGGACTTGCACCTGTGTTGACAACCGCCAAACGCCATTACGGTGCGGAATCGCTACCCCTGCCGCTCATCCCTGCTGGAGGGTTGGAGGCCACGATCTTCATCAAACTCGACCGGGGCCTACAACCTGGTGCGGATGCAGAAGGAGATAATGGAAGACAGCATGCACCGATACGGACACCACGAATACATTGTCATGCCATTTGTTGACCAACGCGCCGTTTCCAGCACTTCATGAACGACGTGTTCCAAGACATGTTGGATCGGTTCGTGGATCTACCTGAACCATCCTGATTTACTCCTGGTCCAGGTAAAGCCACCTTCAACGCCGGTCTGGTTCTGCAACGCTTGGGAGCAACAACTCAATGCTGGAGAAAGCATCTTCTTCCAGACTACAGAATTGGCATATCATCTCGCCCGAGGAATAGCCATGGACCCACGCAGTAGAAGCTTTGTAAGCTGGGAAGCCCTCGTGGTGAAGGATGTTCAGCACTGCTGGGCCGCCAACTACTACCGGACCTTCATCCTGGGCTTTGCCACACTGACGGCTCCACTTACCCAGCTCCTCAGGAAGAGGTCCGTTCGTGGGGTCCCCACAGCAGAAGTCACAGCCTCAAGAAAGTCACACGGAACCCATCCTGAGGCATCCCGACCCGCCGCCTACGCCCCTCTGGGTTCACACGTGCTGGTGGTGGGACATGCTCACCAAGATGGCACACTTCACCCATGCCGCTGGACTGCCCAGCCGCAAAATGGCCCATCTCTTTCTGCAGCACATCTCACTCCATGGTCTCCAAGAAGAATTTGTGGAGATTTTAAATAGATTTTAAATAAGGGTTTTTAAGAGAGGATATGAGGTGGGGAAATAACCCATCGGGAGGACCCAGCCCTGTGCTTGTTATGGCTCACCCAAATCGTCAGCCGGGATGGTCTGGACCAGAATTGTGAGGGTGAGGCTGAGGCGGTCTTGGTGATTTTATGGGATGAGTTTGACCCTGTGGCTCCCGAGGACATGGACAGGTTGTTGGTAGGTTGAATGCCACCACGTGTTTTGGACCCGGCCCCTCCTGGTTGGTGCTGGCCTCAGGAGGTGACACGAGGCTGGCTCAGGCAATTACAAGTGCTTCTTTGGAGGGAGTTCCCCGCTTTGAAAGGCGGTGGTGAGACCTCCTCAAGAAGCCGCCCTGACCCAGCTGTTTTAGGTATCGTCGTCTCCAACCCGCTTAGAGAGTATGGGCATATCCCTACACCTGGATGAAACTGTCTATCTAGACCCAGTCCGCTTCCGCCCGTTACAGCACTGAGACCTTTCGCTGGTGGATGATCTGAGGCCAGGGATGATCTCTGCCTGGTCCTGTTAGACCTCTCAGCGCTTTTGATACCATCGACCATGGTATCCTGCTGCGCCGATTGGGGATTGGGAGGAGGCACCGTTATCTGGTTCTCCTCATTCTCCGATCGGAGACGTGTTGACGGGGGCAGAGGTCCCGCGGCACCACTTGTGGGTGCCAGGGGATCCTCTCGCCTTTTGTTCAACATCTATAAGCCATGAGATCATCAGTGGCTTGTGAGGTACCAGCTGTACGCTGATGACACCAGCTGTTTTTTCACACCGGCCACCCCAAAGCTTATCCTTGTCCCGGTGCTTGGAGGCAGACGGGTCTGGATGGGGAGAGGCTCAGCTCAATCCCTCCAAGACAGAGTGGCTGTGGATGGTATCCCTACAGTCAGCTGAGTCCTCGCTGACTGTTGAAGAGTCATTGGCCCCGGCGGGAGAGGGTGCTTAGCCCTCCTGGATGAACGGGCTGTCTTTGGAAGATCATTTGGCGGCCGCCCAGGAGAGCTTTTACCAGGTTCGCTGGTGCGCCAGTTCGCCTTTTCAGACCGGGATGCCTATGCACGGTCACCACGCCTCGGACGTCGCCTGGATTACTGCAATGCTACATGGGGCTCCTTGAAGGGCATCCGAGGCTGCAGTTAGTCAGAATGCGCGCTGAGTAGAGGAGCTCGTTCTAGATGACACCTATCCCGAGACATGCTACTGGCTGGTGCGCCTTTCAAGGTCTGGTGCCACCTTTAAAGCGCTCCATGGCATAGGGCCGGTTATCACGGACCGCCTACTGGACCTCTCACCGACCTGTGCGCTCACAGAGAGGGACTCTCAGGGTGCCAGCTAGACATGCCTGGCGCCCCAGGAAGGGCCTTCTCTGTGGGGCTCACCTCTGGAACGAACTCCCCAGGACTCCGCAACTTCCGACCTCAACCTTCCGTCATGAGCTTAAGACACAATTCACCTGTGCAGGACTGGCTTAGATTTTAGATTTTAAATTTAGATTTTAAATTTATAGATTTTAAATTTACAAGGGTTTAAATTTGGTTTTAAGATTTATATTTATTTTAATATTTGGATTAGAATAAGTTTTTTAATAGTTATTTTAATTGTATATAAATGTTTTATGTGCCTGTGAACCGCCCTGAGTCCTTCGGGAGATAGGGCGGTATACAAATTTGAATAAATAAATAAATAAATAAATAATGGCATCTGGTCTGAAGGCAGGGGGGGGGGAGGGTTCTGTTCCAGAATTAGAGGGTTGTTCAATCTGTATGGTAAGTGAGACAGATATCCAAAAGTGTTGGGAGTTTTGAGCAATTGCCCGCCTCAGTCCCTACCTGCCTCGGCGCCAGATCCTCAGAGCTTGGATCTTGGTTGATGTTATAATTCCAAAGCTCCCTGCATCTATTCAGTCCTGACCATGCATTACGGAGACCTGGTTGGGTCCAGATTCCTTGTTGAGCTGTGCCCGGTCAGCATTTCATCAACCGAGGCCCAAGGTAGGGTGAGGTGGCTTGTCATAAGATCGAACTGAGGAGCCACTGTTCAGATTGCCGCTGTGAATCCTCTATGTGAGGTGGGGCCATAGGAATCAGTTGTTGATGATCTGGCTCCTTGCTGCGTGACCACAGCCCTGCCCGAGCTGTTGAGGTACTGCTTTGGGGTTGAGACAGACAGTCATGATTTCAAGCCATGGCTGACTTGTTATCGACAGCTGGAGTTCCATAATGGGACCTGATTCAATGATGACACATGGAGGAGGCACGCTGGATCTAATTTATATCTCTGGACAGTGGTTAAATGATCTAAGTAGATGATAGTAACAGAACCGGTCATGGTCAGATCATTTCCTCCTTGAGACTTCAACCGACAATGCAGGGAGACGGAACCTATCTGGTTCTACTGATGGATCCTGAGAGGTTCATTTAGCAAATATTCCTGAGGATCTGGCAAGTGAGGAACTAGTTGTCCAACAGGCTTTTCTTGGACTTGTCTTTTGCTTTCCTGACCGCTAGATCTGCCTGGCCTTGTCCGAGGCTGAGGAGAGAAATGGAGAAGACAGAGAACTTGAGGTCCAGGGTGATCAAGGTTAGGTCCTATTCTAGGACATTTAATGGCAATGAGACCGTTAGATCATTGCAGATAAAGCTGCCCTGGGCCTCCTTCATGGGAGGTGCGATGAAGGACGAGGAGTTTATGGTTATCTATGACAAAATCGTAGGTGATGGCGTGATCTTTACGATCACCAACCTCTGATTTTGTGGAATCGCTAGGACAGCTTAAATCTGCTGTCCAGCGGTTGAAAACCTCTTCGGGAGAAGAGGAGGTGAGCTGAGGGCAGAGGTTGAATTTCCTAAAGCCCTGAGAAAAAGGGTTTGAAGGGTTAAGTTCCTCCAGCAACCAAGTGCTCCAGATCCGAGGATTCTTCTGCTTGGAACCAATCCACGACCAAACGCCGAGATTTATTTTGGACAATAAAGGATTATACCGGACAGAACGAAAGTGGGAGAACTTTATGCAAGTAGCGATTCCCGATACTTTGTAACAAGTTTGAAAACAGCAAGAAAATGGAGGCGAATTGTTAACAAGTTAACGAGTGAAAGCGAAAGTGATACTTTCAGCGTTTTGTCTGCAGTTGGTAATTTGCATGTTACTTTTAACTAACTAGAATCTAGGAGAGATTTTAAATTGCTTTAAGCTTTAAAGACTGTGTTAGAGGTTAAGAAGATTTAAAGTGAATATTAAGTTGGAAATAAATAAATAATTTTATAGAAGATGGCAGCCAAACAATTAAAGTCTACTGTAACAAAGGGCTCTGGAATTTCATCAGCTCTCCAGCTCATACAGTGAGACTAGAACATTGAACTTAGAGTACAAGAGAACTTAAAGACTTTATGAAAAATTTAAAGTAATAACTGATGAGATGTCTGAAATGAAAGAGCAGATATCAGAAATTCAAGTGGGAAATAAAGAAGTTAAGGAAGGATTTGTAATTGCAGTACAAAGTTTGGCAACAAATGTGATTTTATTAAAGAGGTTGAAGAAATTAAGCAACATAATTCAAAATTAGAAAATAAAATTGAATTTCAAAGTAAAATGGAAAAACAGATGATGAAATAGTTTTGATACAATAGAAATATGGAATTTGCTCTAAGAATTCGTGGTTTGAAAGAGAAAAGAAGAGATTTAAGGAAATTTTTCTGAAGTATTTGCTGAGATATTAGCAGCTCGTCCAGCAGATGTGGCTTATCAAATTGATAAAATATATCGTGAATTCTTGGATAGCAAGGCAAAAAGTTGCCAAGGATGTTGTTATTTATTTTACAAATAGAACAGTGAGAAATCAGATTTTGCAAGCCTCATATAAGGGGAGAAGATTCAGATTGCTGGTCAAGATATTTTAATATTAAAGGAAATTCCACCAAAATGTTAAGGGCTAGGAAGGAATTTGCCTTCCTGGTGAATGAACTTAAAAAGCGTCAGATTGAATATAGATGGGATATTCCAACTGGTATAATAGTATATTATGCAGGAAAGTACATCGTCTCAATACAGTTGGAAAAGCGAGAATTTTATGTTGAGGCATTAAAGTTGGAAGTCTTCCATGGATGAAGAAGAAGGAGACTGAAGTGAAGGAAAGAGAAGTGAAGCAGGTTCAAGAACAGATTGTGATGGAAGAAGATTTATTACAAGTGTTGGAAATACCTATGACGGGTTCAGATTCAAAGAACAAAGGCTGACAAGAGCTGCTAAACGCAAGGAACAAGAGATGAAGGCACAACAACAACTGGCAACTACTACAACGGAAACAGTGGGAGGAGCAAGGCCTAAAGCAAAATGTGATCTGCTAGTGTTCCAAAAGTTTCCTTTAATGGCAATTAAACTATTATCTTGGAATGTTAATGGTTTGAATTCACAGAAGAGAAGGAAAGTATTTCATTATTTGAAACAATTTAAAATGACATTACCTGTTTACAAGAAACACATATTAGATCTTTAGACCAGAAATATTTGATAAATTCAAAACTGGGAGTACATTTTGTTGCCTCCTCTTTGAAGAAAAATGGTTTAGTTATATATATAAAGAAGGATATATCAGCAAAATTAATTGAGGTGGATAAGCAAGGAAGATACATTGCTATTGAACTTGTTGAGGGAAAGAAGACATTATTAATAGGAGTTTATGCTAAATCAACAACAAGAAAATTTTTCAAGTTTTTACATAAAAGAATAGTATTTTGGGATTATAAATCATATATATTAATGGGTGATTGGAATGGTGTTGGATACTCAAAAGACAAAAAAGTTTAAGGAAGATATCCTGCTAAATTACCAAAGGCTTTTTGAAATGATGGAGGACTTGGAATTAAGAGATATTTGGAGAACATAATACAGAAGAGAGATTTTACCTTCTTCTGATAGGCATCAATCATTTTCGAGGATTGATTTTATTTTGATTACTAATGATTTGTATTCTAGAGTGAAGAAGACGAAGATTTGTTCAAGAACTCTATCTGATCATAGTCCAGTTTGGATTGAATTTGATCGGAAAAGGAGGCTAGGAGATCATGGAGGTTGAATGAGAATTTGTTTAAATATGAACAAAATGTAAATGAATGTAAAAAACAAATGAAAGAATTTTTATTATGAATATGAAAAAGAGACATCTATAGAGATGATTTGGGACTAGTAAGGCTTATATGAGAGGAAATCTTATACAAATGAATATTAAATACAAAAATAAATTGCAGAAAAGAAAAGGAACTGGAAGAGGAAATTAAAAGAAAGAACAATTATTGATAAATAGCCCAGGAAATAGTAAAATAAAAGAATCAATAAATATATTGAGGTCAGTTTAATATGTTAATGGCAGATCAAGTAGAATTACAATATGTAAAACATAATACGTTAATAATGCCAGCGAAGATGGCTTATTTAATAAGGAAAAACAGAAATCAGATTGATAAAATAGAATATAGGGTAGAAGTTTATCAAAAGAACTTGATTAAAAGCATTTTAGAGTATTATAGTGTTATATTCTAGGATATATTTTAGAGACTGGTGGAACTTCGCTGAGCCCTAATGGGGCACTGAACATCAGGAAAAAGCCGGCTTTAATCTTTTCTGGATGAAAGAGAAGATAAGAGCGCAGGAATGTTGGTAGACCTCCCAGAGGCTTTGTTTTAATTAAGCAGAGCTCAAGGGTCGAGGTCCCATAAATATTCTGCCATCTCCGACTTCAGTGCGTGCAAAAGCAGGAAAAGAAGAAGGTGTCCATCTCTGCTAATTGTCTTATCTTTATGGATCTCTTTAAGCAGACGGAATGAGTGCAAGGACATTATTGGATTGCAAGTATTTTTGATTGACTTCTACTTTCTAAAAGAGAATTTTTTTTTTCCTTTGTTCTAATTGACTCTAAAATGGCGCCTGAACGGAGTGAAAATGAGAATGGAATTTTAAACAGTCTGTGCAACTAAGAAGATAAGAAATGTTATGTGGATTTTAATGAAGTGAACTGCTCTCCTATACTTAAAGGGAGAAGAGAAGTTTCTAGACTTATATTTTGTGAATTTTAAAACTGAAATGGCTACTAAACCACCTAAGACTGAAAGGGTTCTGAACCAGCTTTAGAAGATCTGATTAAAGAGCAAGGGAAAGTGTCTGAAGAAAGGTTTAAGGAGATTATGGATAATAATGAGAAAATAAGAGAAGAAATAAAAGAGAATAATAAAAAAATAAGAGAAGATATCTTAATGGCTTTTCAAGGTTTGGCAAAAAGACTGAGGTGGTGGAGGAGGAGGTGCAAGAAATTGTCAGTCAAATCAACAAATAGAAAATAGAATGGGGAATGCAAATCAAATTGGATAAAATGAAGATGGTGGTGATGCAGAATGATGGAAGGAGCTCTGAGAATTAGAGGTTTGAATGAAGACAAAGGGGAAGATTTAAAAAAAATTTTATCAGAAGCTCTGGCTGAATTTATTGAAATTGATCCACAAGAGGTTGCTTATCAAATTGACAAAATTTATAGAGTTAATTCGTGATTGCTAGGCAAAAAGAAACTTCCTAGAGACATCGTGGTTTATTTTTGAAAAGAACAGTGAGAATCAAATTTTGCAAGTTGCATTTCAGAAAACTTGAAAATAGGGGAACAGGAGTTGAAGGTTTTGAAAGAGATCCTCCCAAGATGTTAAGGGATAGAAAGACTTTACATTTTTACACAAGAACTTAAGAAATACCAGATTCAATTTAGATGGAGGTTCCAGTTGGTTTGACAGTGTATTATCAGGAAGAAGATATCGTATTGACACAGTGCTTAAGGCCAAAGATTTTCTTTCTAGTGCTGAAATTTGAAATAGAAATAATA
>NW_026681892.1:0-17232 GCF_028640845.1 Ahaetulla prasina | reverse complement strand
ATATCAGATTAAGAAATATCAGATTGCCTTTGAATAATTAGAAAGTTATTTTATGTAATGGGAGGGAGATGAAAAGCTTTGGATGTGGTTATTTGGATTGAAGGAAAATTTTATTCTATGTTTGGTTTATGTATAACAATACCTTGTGATTGACCCGGAAGTGGGAGGAGGGGAGGGTGTTTTTTTTTGGGAGGAGGGGAAAAGGGGAAAATGTTTTGTTTTTAAAACTTTTCAATAAAAAAAAAAAAAAATAAGATAAAAAAGGGGAAAATTAAAATTGATATCCAAAGATTTAGAACAAAGAATGAAAAAATTTATCTGTGACATAATGTTTAAAAAGACATAGACAGAGAAAGAATACAATTTTCTATACAAAATTTTGAAAAATTTAGAATTTAATTGGAAATTCAATTCATTTAAACAAAATAGCGTTTGAAGAATAATACAGATATTCCAAGAAATTCTTTTACAAAATTTTTAAAATCTGCCTTTATAATTGACAGAGGAAATAGAAATGAATAGCTGTGACTATTATGAGGATTTGTCAGTGAACATTTTAGAAGAAAGATGGTGTCTTTGATTATTGATAAAAAAATATGGTGTTCATCTAAAATAAAAAGAAGATATTAAATGAACTAGAACTACATGTGACATCAAAAGAGAAATACTACAGATTAACTAAAGCTTTTCAATTAAAAAACATACACACACACACACACACAATCAAATACTTCCAATTCATCATAGAAGGTTTGAATAGATAACAGATTTATAATTCTTAATGAAAACATAGCATGTTGGTTTTCCCAAAATTCCAAGAAGTCTCTAAACTGGTTTACAGTATAAATGATATAGCCTATGTGCAGCTTTTCCAGAGATCCACTTTTTAGATAATATGACAGTAAAATGTTTTTAGACACCTCTACACACTTTTTGCATTACATAGAACCAAGAGCCCCAGTACACACAGACACACACAAAAAACCGGAATAAAATCAGGTCAAGCTGCAGTATTTAAAGATGGGGATAACGGAAGCCACTTCTTGAGACGGGGAGAGGGGGGACTGCTGGATACACTGGGGCTGGCGGGGACCCTTGAAAAGCTTCCTACTCAGCCCTCACCTACAGCATGCTGCTTCTGCTCCCCGCGTCCCGTAGCGATCTCGCCCAGAGACCCGCCGGCGCTGCCTTCCTGCCAACCGACACCCCCGCAGTGCTCACAGTGGGTCAACAGAATCGAACTCCCTAGTAGGTTACAACTGACAAAGCGATAAACCAATCAGAAGACAGGATGTCGCTCTGGCCGGGCCTTCCCTCCCGGACACAGTACTGATCTTTTCTGCGTGCTACGACGGGGACCGGGCCGTCAGGTTCCATCCTCGCAGTTTCTCTGCAGACTGATGGTTCTTTCCACTCACCTCCCTTTTGTATTGACACTGACGCCGCGCTTCTTGATCAATTCATCCAAAGATAAATCCGCCATATTTTCTAGGCCCGGAGAAAAGTCGCAGCGACCGACTCCCGGACATGAGATGCAACTACTTCCGGTCTTACACTTACACCCGTTTGTCTCAGCTTCTCGCGGCTTTAGACAAATCACGCGTAATAAAGAATTGGAGATTTCGCGGGGCTACTTTCCCATAACCCAAAGCGACATTCTAATTTGCATGTATGAAATGAGATATTAGATGCATATTTTTCCCATATTCTAGAATATTTTTCATATATTAACGAGTCAGTGTGTAAATAGTAGAGATTTAAACTGTTAGAGTAGTTTTTCTTTTGTCTTATACAGTTCACCCTCACTGAGAACGACTCTGTTGTCAATCACCTTTCTTTCTCTAGGAAATAAATGTATGCCTTAAACTTATGAGTAAGGAAAATAACGATTCGGGGTGACGCCCGAGTCCTCACTAACAATGTGAGAAGAATTTTTGAGCGGGTACAGGTCGTCCCTAAGGTGACCCGCCTACTTAGCGGGATGCCTGGGTGTTCTGATCTGCCCGATTTCCGGTTGTAAAGATATTAAAAAACTAATTTTGGGGTTTAGAACTGTTCCGTAAGTTGCTGTCTGTGGTTTCGCAATTGCTACTGCTACATAGTTTTACATTCTTGCAGGGTACACGTTGATGACTCCACTTGTTTTCTGCATCCGAAGAAAGTGTATGCTTTTTAATATTTTAGTTGGAAAAGATGCTATTCATGCTCATCTTTGTTTGCCACCATAGACTAGCATGGCTCACCTACAATGAGATTTCCTAGTGTTTCAAGGGTCAACCAGGCCCTACTTATATCCTGGAGAAGAGGTCGGGTAAGTGGTTGGTAAAAGTTTTTCATGTTCCAATTCCTTTCTCTAATTATTGTACACTGTCAGTAATAAATATATAAGTCCAGTTGAAGTTATTTATCCATCTATTTTTTACAATAATAATAGTGTATATACTAAGTACACTTAACTGCGTAATCTTACTCAACAAGCCAAGACTCCTAAGTTTTCAGTGCTTAACATATGCCATATTTTAGCAAAATTCAATTCACATCAATTCTCTACCAATTCTCTCTCATCTACTATTTAAAAAGTCTCCACGGGGTTGAACAGAAAATAAACCTTCATAATTTGAGGGAGGGAGAAAAAAAGGTAAAGCCAGGTAGTGCTGCTCATGGCAAAATATTACTTGGTTCCCATTACATACAAGCAAACAACCAGGAATAGTATTCATATTTTGTATTTTCTTGACCTCATTGGTACCTAAAACAGCATGGAACCTCAAGTGTTAGAATTATGTCACTTTTGCTGCTATAACTGTAGCTGCTATAATCCCCCCCAAGGTTTTTCTTTGCTCATAAGAAGTAAATCAATTTTTCCATACTTGGAAAAGTCCACGAGACTTAAAGTTGCCAAGGTTGGAGACCTGTTTTAGGATACTTAGTCAATATCTGTGATGGCAAACTTGTGGCACACGTAGCCATCAGTGGGCATGCGAGCTCAGCTCCAGCGTGCATGCCGGCCAGCTGATTTTTGGTCCTTCTGCACCCACCAGTAGGGAAACAGGCTGTTTCCTGCCTCTGGAGGACTTGCGGAGTGGTGGGGAAGGCCCATTTTTCTCTCTCACCTGGCTCCAGACTCTCTCTAGGAGTCTCTGGAGACTGGGGACAGCAAAAAAGTCACTCCCTGTCCAACTGGAAGTTGGGAAACGGGCCGTTTTTGGCCTCTGGAGGGCCTCCATGAGAATGGGGAAGGCTGTTTTCGCTCTCCCCAGACTCATAGAGAGGCTCTGGAGCCAGGTGTGAGAGAAAAATGGGCCTATCAGGCCATCGCATGCCAGGAGAGGGGGGAGGGCAGAGTGGTGGGGGTTCTCACATGCGTGGGGGCAGGGCACATAGAATTATGGGTGTGCATGTGCGCAAGCGACCCTCCCCCCCCCGGCACGCAATAGCAAAAAGGTTAGCCATCACTGGTCTATATGCTACACTTCATACACCTACAACTCCTGCTTCACCTTTTATGAGTGTTAAAACAAACCAACGGTTCAATTGAACAAAGCACAAGCACTGACAGAAATAGAGGAAGTGAGAGATTTGGAAAATGAAAGGACATTGATCAGAAAATTAACATGTTTTTCAAAATTTAACTTTTAAAAAATGAATTCTGTGAAATTGAATACAGCAAGCTATGACTTAAAAGACTTCAAATCAGCAAAGATAAAATATGTGGGTGAAAGTTCATTCTCCAAGCTTGTGGGTTGGTTTCCAAATGTTTGCTTACCAGGTAAGTAACATCTTCAGTGGAGTTAGGAGATGTCAGGGTGATGGGTCAAGTGTGGTGTGTCAAGCGAGAGCCTTAGGTCAGATGTGACTCATCAATCTTGTGATGGGGAGGTTACATCCAGTGAGTCATTATTCTGAGGGGTTCATAGGCTAGTTATAGTTCAATGTCTGTTGATGGAATTGCTTGTGGAGTGCCAGGCTTTGATGAACTCATAAGCGTGGCAGGTGGTAGCATGGCCAATGATTTTTGTTACTCCAATTGAACTGGTGCTGGTGTGGGTAGAGATAAGGATTTGGGATCATGGTGTTTAACTGCCAGCTGGCGTTCATGGATTCTGGTTTTTAATTGATGTGACGTTGATCCCATGTAGAATTGGTTGCAATTGATTTTGTAGATTACATTGTTTCTTCTGTATCTTGTCTTTGGTTCTGGATAATTCCTGGTGGAGTGTGGCTGTGGGTTTGTGGGCTATTGGTATTCCTAGGGATTGGAGAATTCTGGCTGTTATTTCTTGACACCCCTTTTGTGTACTGGTAGGGTTACATTTTTGTGTGGTTGTTGGTTGTGTAGTGTATTGTAGTTTGGATGCTGTGTCTCAGAATATGAAGTTTTTAGGATAGCTGTTACAGAGAAAGACATGTCATTTCTCTTCCGCTTTTCTTAAGTGTTGTGGTGCTGCAGTGTGTCCTGGCCCTTCTGAAAAGGGTCTGGACACAGCTTTTTGTAGATGCAGTGGGATGGTTGCTTGAGAAGCTGAAGATCTGCTCTGTGTCCATCTGTTTGCGCTAGACATGGGTTTCCAATTCTCTTATCATCTCATATCATGTCGATGTTTAGGAATGGGAGTCGGTTGTCTGTTTCCTCTTGCATGAGTATTTGATCCCAGGGAATGTTATTGATAGGTGGTGTGTTTCTTCAATTTGAGATTGTTTGATAACAAATGCAGTGTGTCCAGAATTTTGGTTGGATAGTGGGTAGAGCTATGGATTTGAACTGTTGCAGGACTGCTTCTATTAGGCCTGATATCGGTGATCCTATCAGGGTACCTTGTAATTCTTTATAGATTTTTCCATTGAAATGTGTTGAGGCATAAATCCAGGAGTTTCATGATGGTTTCTGTGGACATGGAATGTTCTGTGGTGTCATCTTTTTGGATATGGTATTTAGTGAGTAGGTGGGGTATGGTTTGTTTAGCCAGATCGATGTCAATCGAGAAGACAGCGGTGATGTCGAAGGAGACCATTTCTTTCTTGTTGATCTTGGTGTGCTTGATGCATTGGAGAAATTGTTCTGGGGAGTTTGAGTGGGTTGAGTCATTGACCAGATGTCTTGAGTTTCCTCTGTAGGGTTTTTGCTAGTTTGTATGTCAGTGTTCCAGGGAGACACACAATTGGGCATAAGGGGATCCCATTCTTGTGTATTTTGGGGAGTCCATAGAACCTGGGTGTGGGAGTCTTGTGGTTGCATATGCTTTCTCTAGTGGTGTTAGCCATTTTTCTTTCATTTCTCTTAGGTGTCTTTTTTTTTGTTCTCTAGCTGTTTTGTTGCATCATTGTGGATTATATGATAGGTGTTGGTTTTGTTTAGATGGTTTTCAGCTTTGCCATTATTGCCCATTAGGTCAGTTTTGTCAATTACTGCCTTTGTCCATTACTGCCTTACTGCCTTTGTCTGCTGGTAGGATGACAATGCTTTCGTCTTGTTTCAGTGTCTTTGGTGCTCTTTTCTCCTTTTGGTGTGTGTTGTTTTGTCTGTTGCACCGCACGTTGGGGATGATTTTTTGTCTGATGTCTTGTGTTTCTTGGTCCAGGTAGTGCCTTTGGAATGGATTTAAATGGGGTCAGCACCTTTGTGTTTGAAATTGAGGCCTTGTGTGAGGATGGTCTTTTAGTTGTCACAGAAAACAGATAGAACACTGACATCCCCTAAACTCCACTGAAGATGTTATCTAACCTGGTAACAAAACATTCAGAAACCAATCCACAAGCTCAGAGAACCTTCCCCTAATCCTACACCCGGGCTACAGACATTTATGTATTGCGAAGATAAATATTTAGATCATTTCCTGCTACTGAAAGAAAAACAGTTTGTAATTTTTGTCCAATATACAAAGTCAGAATCATATAATTCCAGAATTACAAAAGCAAGGAAAACATATATGGAATGTTGACTGACATGAAAAAAATGCAATGAAAACTTGTCTAAGGAAAGTTAAAAAAATCTTATCCTGACACCTCTAAGGGAAGGCTATGAGATGAGACCAAAGAACATTAACATTACTATTATTTAGAAGCTATTCTAAAGCATTTTCTCAGATTTTGAGTAAAAAAAAACTATTCGATTGGTATTTTAAGTCTTTTGTATTTATACAGTCCTTTTAAACTTTCCAAACTTCAGCCATTCTATAAAAAAGCTACAAAGTACATAATTTCAAAATCTAGTGAAGTCAGGAATTGTTTAACTATATGAAAAATACTTTTGACATGCAGCTAATTCAAGCAGTGATTATTGAAACACTCCAAAAATAGATTATTTTACATTTCCCTGTTACATTTTCCTCTCTAAGGTAACATGAAGCATATCCTGAAGGCAAATGGTTGTGAAAATGAATAGATTTTTCTCATTTTTTAATAGTAGAATTATGATCATTCAAGGAAACTGAATGGTAGAAAAAGATATTGCTTTATATAGTATGAATTTGCTTTCGCTACTTGTGAAGGTCACCAAAAAGTTCTTTTTCAAACTTTAAAAGATTATAAGAATGTGCAATACAAGGCTATCAAAACCTATTTTGGAATAATGTCTCTGTATTTCCAGAAGAGCATTTCAAACCTAACATATGAAATTATGAATGTAATATGCAAATAATGTGTTCCTGATATACAGAAACTGTCTAATTCATTAATATGTATCTTGTATATGGTCAAATTTAGCTTACATCTTAAACACTTCTTATCCAAACAAAATACTGATATCATTTGTTACCTACTAAATTCAGAAAACAATTTAAACAAAAAAAGGAGTACTCTATTAATTGAACCAAATATCAATCCCAGTTTAAGGAATTTGTTTTAGAGTTGTTAAATACTCTGATATATAGCCACTACACAAATTTCTTAAAGAGCTTTTAAATAGATAAAACTAAAAAAGTCACTGTCATGAGTTAAGCTGAACTACCATCACCAAGATTAGAATAAAGTATTTTTTGGAAGGATGTGATGAAAAAGTCTATCTTTTCCTATTAATTCTACAAAATGATACCTTTTACCCAATTATAGTGTTACCGCAAAGTTAAATATTTTACAAGCTCATTTTCAACAGCAATAATATATTGAATGTATTTGTAAAATATTTTTTTAAAGAGAAAATCTATTATTTGATATTATATATACATTTAGACAATGCTAGGTTACGTAAATTTTGAAATAAGTGCAAGGCACACTATATTCTGAGGAAGGGTATGTATCTGTTACTGAAAATATTTTTTTATATCTACATTGAAAAAATTCCAAGTGCATATATTTTCACTTTGTAAATTTAAAATGCCACAATAGCCCTGATTAACATATTAGTTAACTATTAGATTAACTAAGCATCATTTGACAATAATGAATTTTGTACTTGTCATTTCAAAGAATTTTAAAAACAAAACTTGTTAGGATTAGTTAATCATCTAAGGACAGCAAGAAAAGAACAAAGTTAGTTTGAGGGTTTCACTGATACAGTTTTGCTTAACTTTGAGGAATAAGTTCATCATTACAAAAGCTATTAAACCATAAAAAAAAGAATCTGAAGCAGTTTCAGCTCTGGATCCAGATATTAAATTTTGTGACAAATTAATTGAAGGTATTTATACATACTTGGGAGTTGATGATATAACTTATGCAATATTACCTTTCACAATAAATTTCTCTACTCTGTCTAAAATGTTGTTGGAGTGTCAGTGTACAATTCAGTTGTTTAAACTTACCTCCTCAAAGAAAACTGTATTCCGTATGTATAGAAATATAAATTATATAAAGTATTTTAGACTTAGTCTGTATTTCATAATTTTTTCAGTAAACTCATAAACAATATGTATGAAAATTACCTTTCAAATAAATATGAGAACAGATTTTGAGATTTAATTGAAAAAAGTATTGATGTTAGAAGCATGCACTTCAATTGTTAAGAGGGAGTGGGAACACACAGCTATTTCACTGGACAAAAATTATTTTTTTGCTTACTTTATTATTGTTTGTTGTTTACAATTAGGGATGTGCAGTTAACACACCACAAGGAAAAAAAATGAAAAATCATTTTGAAAGAAAAAACAAATATACTGAACATAGACCAATTAAATTGTACAAAGACATGGGACTGGCTTTGATTTCAAAGTTTCAATTTTTTTTAAAGGATGAAATGCAACAGCTGTTTGACTTCCAAGTCTAAATAGGCACTGTAAAAATAAAATTTTAAAGTTGACATTTTCTTCAGCGCATGTCCCCAACCTAAACATTGCCAAACATGTTCAGTTCTGAAGAAGGAACTGAGAACTCAATCTTCTGGTGGTAATAAAAAGCCTGGAACCCACTCAACCTCTTTAAAAATGATTCAGTGCTGCTGTTTGACAGAATAAAACTAGAAGAGCTTATAAAGGTTTGAAAGCATCCAAAGCAAAGAGCACACTATAGTTTTGTTTACTATAACCTGTATTGGAGAAAAAAACATTTAAATCTATTATGTTGGTACATAAACCTGGTATCTTGAAGATAGATCTTTGAAAATATGTCTTACAAGTTTACTGGAGGAGAAGAAAAAAGGAAGCTGCTTCACTTATCATCAATTGAATTATCAATGGAAACGGATCAATTCAGACTTCATTATAACCATGTTTATACACTGTACATCTATCCTAGATGGATAAACATTGGAATTGCTCACTGGTGTCCCTTTTAATAACTGTAAACTAAACCACAGTATGCAACTTCATAGGAAGGTAAAGGATCAAGTGAATGTACAGCCAGTTATATCTCTCCTGCTTCACGCTCCTCTGAGCTTCTCCTGTCTTCTGATCGACCATTTGCACTTTCATAAGACCGCCTTTTCTTTGCAGTTTCGATCTCTTGGAGATTTTTCTGGGGCAACTTTCTTTGTCACGTGATGTTCTGTTACTATCTCTGGTTCGTTCTTGATCTCTGGAAGATCTTTCTTTGATGATCTGAAGAAAAAATTAATGCATCTGAAAACGTACATTACTTTCATTTGATTTTAACTATTCATTAAGCCTAACAGAGCATAAAACAGCACAATTATCACTGTGTGTCATTTCCAAAACTGGAATGGAAAGAACACAGAGCCTAACAAAATTAGAACAAATATTAAACTGAAATCACTAATTTTATTTTTCAAGAATGTAAAAGTTGAGAAAGTCAAATGAATGCTATCCAGTGTATTTTTCTTATAGTAATTAATATTAGTATGGACACTGTTTAAAGTGTCACTAATATACAGAATGCTTCAGCTACTAGAAATGATGCAGATCTGCAATGCCACAGACTCAACTTACATTTACAGTGAGGGAAAAAATATTTGATGATCTGCTGATTTTGTATGTTTTCCCATTGACAAAGAAATGATCAGTCTGTAATTGTAATGGTAGGTATATTTTAACATTGACAGACAGAATAACAACAAAAAATCCAGAAAGAGGCATTTCAAAAAGTTATAAATTGATTTGCATTTTAATGAGTGAAATAAGTATTTGATCCCTATTGATCAGCAATATTTCTGGCTTAAAGGGAGTGCTTCTAATCTCTTGTTACCTATATAAAGACACCTGTCCACAGAAGCAAGCACTGAATCAATTTCCAAACTCTCCACCATGGCCAAGACCAAAGAACTGTGGAAGGAAGGATGTCAGGAATAAGATTGTAAGACCTACAATAAGACCTACAAAGGCTGGAATGGGCTACAAGACTATCGCCAAGCAACTTGGTGAGAAGGTGACAACAGTTGCTGTGATTATTCGCAAATGGAAGAAACACAAAATAATTGCTAATCTCCCTCGGTCTGGGGCTCCATGCAAAATCTCATCTCGTGGAGGTTCAATGATCATGAGAATGGTGAGGAATCAGCCCAGAACTACATGGAAGGATTTTGTCAATGATCTCAAGGCAGCTGGGACCACAGTCACCAAGAGAACAATTGGTAACACACTATGCTGTGAAGGACTGAAATCCACAAGGTCCCCCTGCTCAAGAAAGCACATGTACAGGCCCATCTGAAGTTTGCCAATAAAACTCTGTATGATTCAAAGGAGAACTGGGTGAAAATGTTGTTGTCAGATGAGACCAAAATCGAGCTCTTTGGCATCAACTCCACTCGCCGTGTTTGGAGGAAGAGGAATGCTGCCTATGACCTCAAGAACACCATCCCCCTGTCAAACATGGTGCAAACATTATGCTTTGGGGGTTTTTTCTGTTAAGGGGACAAGACAACTTCAACGCATCAAAGGGATGATGGATGGGGCCACCGTCATATCTTGAGTGAGAACCTCTATCCCTCAGCCAGGGCATTGAAAACGGGTCATGGATGGGTATTCCAGCATGACAATGACCCAAAACATACAACCAAGGCAACAAATGAGTGGCTCAAAAAGAAACATATTAAGGTTCTGGAGTGGCCTACCCAGTCTCCAGCTGTTGTGACTCAGGTTCCCGGACTCGGACTCCGGGAGGAGGATGATTCAGAGAGTGAGGAGGAGGAGCTGGCAAGGCCTGCTTCCCCTGGGCCCACTCCCTCCCTGGCACCCACCCAGGAGGAGGAGGAGGGGCTGGCAAAGCCTGATTTCCCCGGGCCTTCTTCTGATTTGGCAACGCCCCAAGAACAATCTTGGCTTGATGCGAGACTGCGCAGACGTGACCGGCGCGCGCAGCAGAGGCGGCGTTGGGACAAGGTCAGAGAATGTTGAGTCACGGAGCAACACCCCCCAGGGGCTATAAAGCAGGAGGCGGAGCTTCCTGGCTTTTTGTCTTGGACAAAGCAGTGAATTTGTGCGGGCAAACTGTTTCAATGGAGGGAAGAATATGTTCGTGAGTGAATCTTGCCTTATCTAGAATTTCCTAGTTATCTCCAGAGATAACTGGCAGGCGCGTGGGTAGACGTGACGAGAACATCTCTATGCCAGAAGGAATCCAGCCAAATGTAAATAAACTTGAAAAGAAGGCCTTTGACTGACTTTTTGTTGAGAGTATTGGGAGGGGGAAACAGAACACCAGCCTTAATCCTATAGAAAATCTGTGGAGGGAGATGAAGGTTCGAGCTGCCAAATGTCAACCTCGGAACCTTAATGATTTGGAGAGGATCTGCAAACAGGAGTGGGACAAAATCCCTCCTGAGATGTGTGCAAACATGGTGGCCAACTATAAGAAATGTCTGACCTCTGCAATTGCCATCTAGGTTTTGCTACCAAATACTAAGTCATATTTTGCGAAAGGGTCAAATACTTATTTCACCCATTAAAATGCAAATCAATTTATATCTTTTTCAAAGATTTTTTTGTTGTTAATTCTGTCTCTCATTGTTAAAATAAACCTACCATTAAAATTACGGACTGATAATTTCTTTGTCAGTGGGCAAACATACAAAATCAGTAGGGAATCAAATACTTTTTCCCCTCACTGTAAGTAACATAGTTATAAAAGTTAAAGCTGAACTTGGAGATAAGACCTGAAGTTTTGACTAACTGAATAAACGGGCAAAAAAATCAAAAGAAAAAATGGGTTTTGAAATGTAATTTCAAGGAAGACTGAATGCTGAAAAAATACCAAGGACTTGATGAATTCACCTGAGACTGGCTTGTAAACAGAAATCAACCTTAACTTTACTGCCTACTTTAATTAGGTAAATGAAAACTAAACACATACTGAATATAAACTGACATAGCACATTTAAATGAGTTGAAATTATTCAAGACTGAACAAAGAGTCTCAAAGTGGAATATAAAACTAAAAATACTTGCTAAATTAAATTTAAAAATGTTACAAACCAAATCATGCTACCATGTTTCTGAAAATATGACATGTCCAAAATAAGGCCAAACCTGATTTTTGGGGTGGGCGTAAATAAACGCCTTCCCCTGAAAATAAGCCCTTGTGAAGGGGTGGGCGTGGTCAGCACAGGAGGCAGCCCTTCCCTTCCTTGGTCACCTCAGGGCTTCTCGGCTCCTTAATCGGATCAGCTGAGCCGCTCCAGTCACCATTCACAAAACAAACTGATTTGCGGGTGCTGGAGGCCAAGTAATGCACTCCACACGCCTCGCACCCTCCTTATCTAATGGTGACAAGTCACAGTAGGCAACTCCATCCATGGTACAGTTGCCTCATGGGTGCAGCTCTGGCCGGTGCCTCCAGCAAGCATGGCTGCTTTGCCATCGATTGCAGCCACTTCTACAGCAGGCCAAGCAATGCGCACCATGTGCCTTGCGCCGGCCTTCCGAAGGGTACTATAGCAGCAGCTATCCACAATTTTTTAACCCTTATTTCGTCCCAATTGTACTGGGCCATGAGTTGGGACAAAATAAGGGTTAAAAATTGTGGATAGCTGCTGCACAGTACCTTCAGAAGGCTGGTGCGAGGCGGGAGTTTCCTGCTGCAGAAGTGGCTGCACCAGAGAAGCGCTTTTGGGAGAGAAGGCAAAGGGGAAATGATCGCTTGCAAACTCCCACCCTGCTCCCACCTCTCCACCGGGCAGCCCCAGATGCCCAAAGCCCACACCTGCAACCCCTGGCAGCCCCAGACGCCCAAAGCCCACACCTGCCCGACTTCCTTTTCCATAGCACCAGCTCTTTGTTGAGGGGGATGGCAGGCATGGTGAGGAAGAAGCGAGACACGTGGAACGAGACTCCTCTTGCCGTCTCTTCTCCCCCTCTTGCCGGGCATGGCAGGGCTTCCTGCCCCTGCCCAAATTGGATGCAATTTGGGGGTGGCAGGTGGGGACAGGTGGGGCTGGGGAGATGTGAGATGTGTCTTACCTACCTTGCAGCTCCGTTGCATGTCTCGCTGTTGCCTTAAGGCAAACACGTTGCAGGGTAAAAAAAACACTTCTCATGAGTTAGAGAAGTTTGATCAAACTTGCGAAGTTTTTAAACCCTACAACGTGTTTGCCTGCAGACAACAGTGAGACATGCGATAGAGCTGCAAGGCAGGTAAGATGTGCATCTCGCTCCACGTATCTTGCTTCTCCCCCGCCCCACGCCACCCCCCTCAATAAAGAGCCAGATGCTGTGGAGAAAGGAGTCGGGTGGGCGCAGGCTTTGGGCGTTTGGGGCTGCCGGGGGTCGCCCATTGGAGAGGTGGGAGCTGGGCGGGAGTTTGCAGGTGAGGGGGATGGATGGATGGATGGATGGGAGGCGGGCGAGTGCCAAGAACGTGGGGGAGATTCCCACCTTTGGTTGCCACAGCGAACAGTTGCCACAGCAGCGCAACACAGCAACAGCCATGAGGTGGCCATGTTTGCTGCCTCCTGCATCCCCAAAATAATAAGACCCCTGATAGTAAGACCAAGCCCTTATTTTGGGGTTCAAAAAAATATAAGACAAGGTCTTATTTTCAGGGAAACACGGTAGGATATTGAAATTTAGCCTACACTCTTATACTCACTTTTGATATGGCTTTTGAATTTATTGATGTTATTGGTGTTCCCTTCCAAGTTGATAAATATAGAATTTTATATTAAACTCTTAAAAAAGAACTTGCTGCAAAATATCTCCAGAATTCCATTTCAGTCTACTGCTAGTTTTTGATTTATGGTTGTTTAACAGCTGTTCAAAGTTACTAAGGCCTTGGAAAAAGGATCTTACACCATGTACTTCCATTTAAGGCTGATTGGCCATGTAGTTACAATTCAGTACTTGGACAATCTGTTTTTAGGCCTAGTTGCATCCTTTGGGTCACGCAACTGCAATTTGCTACCTTTTTTGCCAATTTCTAGCCAAAAAAATAATAATAAATCATTGGGGAAATCAGATTTGCTTAATGACCATGTGATTCGTTTAACGATTGCTGTAAAAATTGTTGTAAAATTGGGTCCAACTCAATCTATGGCTGCACAACGTTTACTACTCTCAACTGTGATCTTAAAGTCAATGACTACCTGTATTCTATTCAGTTTCCCATGTTCTTCTAAAATGACCTAGTGTTTTTATTGACAAGTGAGAATGTAACTTCTCACTGACTTATTAGAGTAGGGGTAGGGGTGAATTTGTCTCCTGAGATTTCTTCCCACTTCTTCAAACTGTGTCAATCTTCCAAACATGCTGATATTTCCTTGTTTGATTATAGCTACCCTAAGTTTGCACCTGAGTTGACTATAATTAAAAGCTTTTGAAGTACACTGTTCCAATGTACCTATAATAAACAAAATGAAAAAAAAACAAACACCCTCAGCTACTGTTGAAGATAGGTTGATGGCCTAGGTGTAATCTTTTCTGTTCAAAAGCTAACAAAATGGCAACTACTCATTAAAATATTACCTTTTTTTGGAATTGGGTTCTCTGCTTCTATCTCTGGAGCTCTGCCTGCTCCTTTGGTGACTGCGGCTGCGGCTGCGACTAGTAGAACGAGACCTATGACGATGTCGCTTTTCACGGGACCTGGAACGGGTTCTTTTCTTTCGTTCACGGGAGGATGACCGAGATCGATGTCTACGGCGATCTCGGGATCTAGATCTGAATTTTTTTTTACAGTGGATGAGAAAAAATCCTTAATAATTCAATTAATCCCTAACAATTCTATTAGGCTAGTCATAAAATGAAAATATTTTATTGGAACAATCTCTTTTGCCAAGATTTTGAAAAGTTTGGAGACTGCTGGGGTGCTTTATATGAAATAAGGAGTTATTTAATATTAAAGTTTAAAAGTCTTCAAGTTTAATTAATGGTGGTTGATTAAAAACAAAAACAACACTCTTGTTACATGCCACTGATCAGACTATGGCAGGCATACCCTAGTATTAAGCAGACACACCATTGAGGAATTTCTAACTTAAAATAAGTCAGAAGGAAATTGAAATAGAACACTTTAGATCTAGATATAAACAAATTTTCAACAGTTTAAAAACAGTAATCAGTTCAATTAAATAGCAGGTGACAGCATCTAACTAGTTTTGGGTGATCTTGTACAAACTAAGAGTTAGCTCTAGGCAGCACTTGGAAGAAAGACCATTAGGAAATTCCAAGGCTATTAGCAAAACTGCACATTTAAAAAAAAGTAGCAAACCAATTTATTCTATTACCAAGAAAAAATACTTGAAACATACACTCTGTGAACAATTATTAGGCAAGCTGTATTTTTGAGGATTAATTTTATTATTCAACAACTACAGTGCTCTCGATCAATCCAAAATGTTAATAAACCTCAAACCTGAATATTTAAAAAAGTAAGAATGAGGTTATGGCTTTCTTAGGAGAACATCTATGCGTGCCTAATTATTGGGCAACTATTAGTGTGCAGAATTATTATGAAACTAAATGAAAAATGAAAATTTCCATCTCATCATTCATTTTCATCTGTTAAAGTGAAAATAATAAACAACTCAAAATTTACAAATAAACATTTCTGACAGTTCAAAAAAAAAATCAGTGACCAATATAGTGACCCTTCTTTTCAGTAACAGTCATAAGCCTTCAATTCATGGAGTCTGTCAGTTTCTTGATCTGTTGACGATCAACTTTTTGTGCAGACACTGTTCAGAGGTGTACTGTTTTCCTTCACCATAAATCTCCCATTTAAGAAGGGTTCTCAAAAGGGTTTAGGTCAGGTGAGGAAGGGGGTATGTCATTATTCTTTCATCTTTAAGGCCTTTACTAGCTAGCCATGTAGTGGAGTATTTCAATGCATGTGATGGAGTATTGTCCTGCATAAAATAATGGTGGCCTTGAAAGATGCAGACTTCTTCCTGTACCATTGCTTGAAGAAAGTATCTTCTAAAAACTGACAGTGGGTTTGGGAGTTGATTTTGAGTCCACCTTCAATCCAAAAAGCCCAATTAGCTCATCTTTAAATACCAGCCCATACCAGTACCCCACCTCCACCTTGCTGGCATCTCAGTCGAAGGGAAGCTCGGTACCCATCCAGCCACAGGCCCATCCATCTGGTCCGTTAAGAGTCACTCTCATCTCATCAGTCCATAAAACCTTTGAAAAATCTGCCTACAGATATTTTGTGGCCCAATCCTGCCATTTCAATTTATGTGTCTTGTTCAGTGATGGTCGGATTTCAGCCTTCCTTACCTTGGCCATGTCTCTGAGCACTGAACTCCTTGTATTTCTGAGCATTCCAGATAGATTGCATTTCTGGAACATGACAGCAATGGAGAATAATGGGTTCGGTAGCTTCACATTTGATTCTTCTCAAATCTTTGACAGTTCATTTGCGTCTTTTTTTCTCAATATGTTTCTTGTGATTCTGTTGACTATTTGCAACAAAATATTTAATGATTCTGTGATCACAACCCAATATCTTAGGAATTTCAAGAGTGCTACAAAGACTTTTTACAATTGTTGACTTTTCAGAGTCAGTTAAATATCTTTTTTAGCCCATTTTACCTGAGTAAAAGAAGCTGCTTAATAATTATGTACACCTTGATATAGAGTGCTGATCTCCTTAGGCCACACTCTTCTTCATTACACAAATACACATCACCTTATCTGCTTATATCCACTAAGCATTCAAGTTTATACAGCTTGGAGGTGGAAAATATGTGTACAAAGGATGATAGGTCAAAATACTCACTTGCCTAATAATTGTGCACAGGGTGTACATGCATATAGCAGGAGTCAAATGTGAGTCTAAATAGTTTCTGTGGGGTCTTTGGTGTTTTGAATTTGGTAGTTTTCTTGCAGATGTTTCATTACCACAATGAGCTAGTTAATAAATGAGCGCTGATAATGTTACCTAATTTGATAATGAAAGGTCTGTAAGAAAACTACTAAGCTCAGAGAGACCAAGGACCCCCAGTTCAACCCTGATCTTCAAATATTTTCTTCTACTGGTAAGAAGTCTTATCTTCTGTTTTAAACTTCAAGTAACATTTGGAGAAATGTTATCTACTACCTTATCAAAATCTTTAAAACTCAGCATTGTTAACTGTTATTGTATCTACAGTTAACTAAAGTATTTGCTTTTGGAGCTTTGGAAACGTAACCTTGTGTAATATCATAAAAGTAAACATATTCTATTTTTATTATGGCTATTTTCAGGGTGGATTTGATTTAAATCACCATTTTTAAAGAGCAACTGTCATCTCTGTCCTGCATTGGCTCCTCTGACTCGCTGTTGACTCACCAACAGTCCCAATATTGCAGAATATACAGCCTCATGCTACATCTAAGCTCCATTTCATGCTGAATAAACCAAATTATTAATGTATCTTAAATAGAAAACTATCTTTAGATAGATTTTTACTCCAAAAGCATTTTATTA
>NW_026681891.1:0-17234 GCF_028640845.1 Ahaetulla prasina | reverse complement strand
TCATTTATGCTCCCATTGCATTTTGCCTAGGCCATTCTATTTATCTAGTTTGTAACGCAATATCTCTGAAATGATGACACAGTGGGTGGTTGCCTGGTTGGCTCTAATTCCCAGAACTATCAGTAACCATGGCCAATAGCCAAAACTGACTTAAAATGTAATTCCTGTTGTGGGTAATTTATTTGCTACTGCATTTTTTATTATTTTATTGTTTGTTAACTTCATTGTTTAGATTGCTTATGTAAACTGTTTTTATTATATTGTCTTTCCATAAAGCATTTATTATTGGTTTGCTTTGTTTTGGTGGTAAGCAAAACAAAGCATAGATTTTTAAAATAAAGAGCATATCTTTGTTCCTTGTTATAAATTTCCACAAACAGATATTTCTTGACATTACTTCAATTGACTCTTGACTTCTGCCTTGGTAAGGCCTATGAAAATATGTAGCGTCATCACAATTACGTCTCCAACATTTTGCTTGCATATCTGGATACATACACGATAATTTCTTAGGATCTAAATGCCATCTATAAAACATTTTATAAAATTTTTCCCTCAAATTCTGTGCCTGCGTGAATTTAACATTTCTAACCCAATTTTTTCCCAAGTTTCCAATAATATTGGCTCCTGAAAATTTTGTGCCCACTTTATCATACAGTCCTTTACCAAGTCCCTTTCAGAATCTGTTTCAAGTAACACATTATACAATCTCTTTATATGCTCCTGAGACTGATTTCTAATTTGCTTTACCAAATTTCCCTCATTCTGCTCTATACCAATTTTCTGATCTTCCTTCCATCTAGCATATAGTTGCTCATATTGAAACCAAGTATAATTTTTCCCTTTTTCTTTTAGTATGTGCAAAGATTTTAATTGCAAATTACCTCTTTCAGTATACAAAAGATCTTTATATGTAATCATTTCCTGATTCTGTTCTATATTTATATTATCTATTGTATGTCTAGGACTTGCCCACATAGGAACCTTATAATTTAGTTTATAAAAGTATTTTTTCCAAACATGCAGAAGAGCAGTTCTTAACACATGATTTTTAAAGGCCTTATCCACTTTTTTGTCATACATTAAATATGCATGCCATCCATATAGCAATCATAACCTTCTATATTCAAAATTCTTCCTCCATTAAATTAAACCAATCACTTATTGCAGAGAGTAGCTGCTTCATATATAATTTAAAATTGGGCATTTTAAACCTCCCTTTCCGAGAATCTTGAATTATTTTCATTTTAACCCTAGCTTTTTTACCTTCCCATATAAATTTGTTAATTTCCATCTGCCATTCCTGAAGATTCTTATCTTTCTTTATTATTGCTATCATCTGAAAGAGGAATAAAAATCTAGGTAAAAGATTCATTTTAATAGCAGCTATTCTCCCCAGCAAAGATAATTGCAATTTTTTCCAAACAATCAACTCCTTCTGAACTTTTTGCCATAAAACCTCATAGTTATTCTTATACAATTTCACATTTCATGATGTAATATAGACCCCTAAATATTTAACCTTCTTTACAATTTCAAATCCTGTTATTTCCTCTAGTTTTTCTTTTTGTTGTCTGGCCATATTTTTTATTATCACTTGTCTTTTTCTGATTTACCTTAAACCCTGAAACCTTCCCATATCGATCAATTATTTCCAACAAAGATTTACTAGAATTTATAGGGTTTGTTAAAGTAATCACCAGGTCATCTGCAAAAGCTCTCAGCTTATATTCATGTTGTCTAACTTTAATTCCCTCTATCTCCTTTACTTCTCATATTTTATCCAATAATGGTTCTAGAGTTAAAATAAACAATAACGGTGATAAAGGACATCCCTGTCTTGTTCCTTTTGCAATCCTAAAAGGTTCTGTTAAGCTACCATTAATTATAATCTATGCTGTTTGCTCTCCATAAATTGCCCTAATTATTCTTGTAAAACCATCTCCAAATTGCATCTTTTCTATTAATTTAAATCAAAAATCCCAATGCAATCGATCAAAAGCTTTCTCTGCATCAAGAAAAATAAATGCTGCTGGAATAAAAAAATTCTTTTCTAAATACTCCAGTAAATTAACAATCTGCCTAACATTATTCCTCATCTGTCTCCTTTTTATAAATCCAGATTGATCATTTTGAATTCTTCGCTGCAAAATCAACATTAATCTGTTAGCTATTATTTTAACAAAAATCTTATAATCATTATTTAAAAGTGAGAATGGCCTGTAATTCCCAAGTTTAGAACAATCCTGTTCCTCTTTTGGTATCAATGAAATAAAAGAGGTTCTCCATGAGGGGGGAATTCCCCCTCCTAATTGTATCTGATTAAATAATTCCTTAAGTGGACCTAACATCTCATCCTGTAAATTCCTATAATAACTAACTGTAAGCCCATCCGTACCAGGAGTTTTCCCCATTTTTAATTGTTTAATTACCAAAATAATTTCTTCAGAGGTTATAGGCCAGTTCAGTTCATCCTTTTGTTCTAAAGTTAAATTTTTAACCTTATATTCCTTCAAATAATTATCAATATCCCTGTTCAATATATTATCTTTAAGATATAAGTTTGTGTAATATTCTAAAAAAGCTTTTTAAATTTTATCCTGTTGATATCTCTCTTTGCCTTTATATTCTATTTTTTCTATAGTACATTGTTTTTGTTTTTTCCTTAAGGTGTATGCTAACCACCTACCAGGTCTATTTGCATTACAAAAAGTATTATGTTTGGCATATTGTATATTTGTTGCCACCTGATCAGCCATTATCATATTAAATTGACTCTGTAATAACCTTATTGCATCTTTAAGTTTTTGATCATGTGGATTATGTATTAATAATTGTTTTTTATAAATTTCCTCTTCTAGATACCTACGTTGTCTTTGTTGCTTATTTCTCTGTCTATTATTAATATATAATATATAATATACACCTCTCATAAAAGCTTTACTGGCATCCCAAACCATTTTTTTTTTTACATTTATATCCCGCCCTTCTCCGAAGACTCAGGGCGGCTTATATTTCTATCGATGTTTCCTTATTCAAATTATAATAAAAAAATTCTTTCATCTGCTTTTTACATTGATTTACATTATCCTGATATCTAAAGAAATTTTCATTTAATCTCCATGTTCTTCTACCTTCTTTTCCATATTGCAATTCCATCCAAACAGGACTATGATCAGACAAACATCTTGGAAATATCTTAGTTTTCTTCACCTTAGAAAGCAAATCATTAGAAATTAAAATAAAATCAATACGTGAGAAGGATTGATGCCTATCAGAGAAAAAAGTATAGTCTCTTTCCTCCAAATTCCGCAATCTCCATACATCTCTCAACTCAAAATCTTCTATCATGTCAAAAAAGGATTTAGGCAGCTTTGCATGTGCAGGTATCTTCTTAGAAAAAATTCTCTTGTCCTTTCGTGTATCTATTACTCCATTCCAATCTCCCAATATAATACACGATTTATAATCCCATAGAATCAACTTATCATACAACATTCTATAAAATTTTTCTTGTTGCTGATTGGGTGCATATATACCAAACAAAAGGGTCTTTTTTGTGTCTATTGTAAGTTCAATAGCAATATATCTTCTGTGAATATCTGCATCTATTAACTTGGCTGGTATATCTTTTCTCAAATAAACCACTATGCCATGTTTTTTGTCCAAAGCTGAGGCAACAAAATGTTTACCTAACTTTGAGTTTATTAAGTACTTTTGATCTGATAGTTTAATATGCGTTTCTTGTAAGCAAATCACATCATTTCTAAATTGTTTCAAATAATGAAATATTTTTCTTCTCTTCTGAACTGAATTCAAACCATTGACATTCCAGGTCAAAATTTTATTTGCCATTACTGGCCTGCTGAAGCTTTTGAGCGATCAGCTGGAGATCCTCCCGTATCTTCGGCCGTGCTCCTCCCACTGCTTCTGTAGCAGAATCCTGAACTTTACTTTGAATTTGTTGCTCCTTTTCTTTACGCTTAAGGGCTCCCCTCGTCAGTCTTTGTTCTTGTGGTTGCTCCTCAGATGGTAACATCACTGGGATCAACTCAGCTTCCACACCCATTTGAGTCTCTTGAATTCTTTTTTCTATTATTTCTATTTCAAGTTCAATAAGTTTCAAGTTCAATAAGTTCAGCCAGAGCTTCTGATAAATTTTGTTTTAGATCTTCCCCTTTCTCCTCATGCAAGCCCCTAATTCTCAGAGCTCCTTCCATCATTCTATACTGCATCACAACCACTTGATCTTCATTTTTGTCCAATTTGATTTGCATTCCCCCCATTCTATTTTCTATTTGCTGATTTGACTGAGCAATTTCTTGCACCTCCTCCTCCATCACCTCCAGTCTCTTTGCCAAACCTTGGAAAGCCATAAAAATATCTTCTCTTATTTTTTTATTATTCTCTTTTATTTCTTCTCTTATTTTCTCATTATTGTCCATCATCTCCTTAAACCTTTCTTCAAACACTTTCCCTTGCTCTTTAATCAAATCTTCCAAAGCTGGTTCAGAACCCCTTCTACCCCTAGTCTTAGGTGGTTTAGTAGCCATTTCAGTTTTTAAAATTCACAAAATTTAAGTCTAGAAACTTCTTTTTCCCCCTTTAAGTATAGGAAGAGCTCACTTCATTACAATCCACAAGTAACGTTTCTTAGCTTCTTAGTTACATAGCCTGTTTACAATTCCATTCTTCACTTTCACTTCCTTTCAGGCACCATCTTAAACAGTCAGTTAAAAAAAAAGAAAAAAAGTTTCTTTTTTTCATGTGAGGAAGAAGAATCTGTGGGGTTTTTTTAAATCGTTTTTTAAATAAGGGTTTTTTAAGGGGGGGGAGGGATTCGACGGGTGGGGGTGAGAACCCGTCGGGGAGGGATCCAGCCCCTGTGCTAGTTCACGACACTATTCCATCTTGTCTGAAGGCAGGGGGGGAGGACGTTCCAGGTTTAGAGGGATGTTCGATCTGTATGGTAAGTGGGAGAGGCAGATATGGCGGGGGGGAGGGGCCGTACCGAGTTGTGGGAGCACGCGTTCGATGTCTGAAAGCGATCGCGTGCTCCGGCCCCTCAGTCCCTACCCGTTCCTCGGGTGGCCATGATCCTCAGAGCTTGGATCTTCGGCTGATGTTATGTAATGCCCGGTCCGTGGTTAATAAGGCTCCCCTGATTTGCGACCTTATTCAGGGGGAGTCCGCGGACCTTATGGGCATTACGGAAACCTGGTTGGGCCCAGAGGGGGGGGTCCCCCTTGTTGAGATGTGCCCTCCAGGTTTCCGAGCATTTCATCAGCCGAGGGTCCAAGGCAGGGGTGGGGGGGTGGCGGTTGTTATCAAGGAGGATCTAGAGCCGAGGGAGACCACTATTCCTCAGATTGCCGGTTGTGAATCCCTCTATGTGCGGTGGGGCTATAGGAATCAGTTGGGCTTGGTGATCGCGTACCTGGCTCCTTGCTGCGTGACCACAGCCCTGCCTGAGCTGTTGGAGGTACTTGCTGCTGTGGCGGTTCAGACCCCCAGACTTATAGTCATGGGGGATTTCAACCTGCCATCAGCTGGCTCGTCATCGACGGCAGCTCGGGAGTTCTTGGCTTCCATGACGGCCTTGGACCTGATTCGAGTAAATGATGGCCCTACGCACATGGGGGGAGGCACACTGGATCTGCTTTATATCTCTGGACAGTGGTTAAATGATCTGGTATTAGATGATTTAGTAACAGAACCAATGTCATGGTCGGATCATTTCTCCTTCGCCTAGACTTCCGAACCGCCATTCACCACCGCAGGGAGACGGAACCTACGGTGGTTCCATCCCAGGCGCCTGATGGACCCCGAGAGGTTCCTGGCGGAGCTTGGGCCATTCCTGAGGAACTGGCCCACGGCACGCGACTGAGGAACTGGTCGTGGCCTGGGAACAGGCGCGGCCGGGCCTTGGACCGTGTCGCCTGCGACCTCTGACCCGGCGTAGATCTCGACCAGCCCCTTGGTTCTCCGAGGCTGAGGGAGATGAAGCGCCGGAGAAGACGCCTGAGAGTACCTGGAGGTCCAGTCGCTCCGACTGATCGGACACTAGTTAGGTCTATTCTAGGACCTACCTAGTGGCAATGAGGGAAGCGGCGTTCCTCGCCTCCACCCTCATTCGTCGGCAGATAACCGCCCGGCCGCCCTGTTTGGTCACCCGCTCTCTCCTACATCAGGAGGTGCGGATGACCCTTTGCAGGACGAGGAGTTTAGCGGTTATCTATCGATAAAATCGCTCAGCTGAGGAACGGTCTGGATCGAATTTGGGATGATCCAAGCGAGGAGAGGAGGCACGCGTCTTGTTGAGTCCATTTGGGATGAGTTTGACCCTGTGGCTCCGAGGCGTGGACAGGTTGTTGGGGAGGCTTCACGGCACGACATGTTTACTGGACCCGTGCCCTCCTGGCTGGTACTGGCCACTCAGGAGGTGACACGAGGCTGGCTCCAGAGGATTATCAACGCTTCTTTGTTGGAAGGGGTTTTCCCTGCCGCCTTGAAAGAGGCGGTGGTGAGACCCCTCCTTAAGAAGCCTTCCCTGGACCCAGCTATTTTGGGTAATTATCGTCCAGTCTCAACCTTCGCTTTGTTGCGAAGGTTGTAGAGAGTGCCGTGGCGCGACAGCTACCCCAATACCTGGATGAAGACATCTATCTAGACCCGTTCCAGTCCGCTTCTGACCCAGATACAGCACGGAGACAGCTTTGGTCGCATTGGTGAATGATCTCTGGAGGCTCGGGACAGGGGTTATTCCTCTGCCCTGGTCCTATTAGACCTCTCAGCGGCGTCGATACCATTGACCATGGTATCTTACTGCGCCCGGTTGGGGGATTGGGAGGGAGGCACCGTATCGGTGGTTCTCCTCCTATCTCTCCGACCGTCGCAGATGGTGTTGACAGGGGCAGAGGTCGACGCGAGGGGCCTCACTTGTGGGGTCCCTCAGGAGTCGATTCTCTCGCCTTCTGTTCAACATCTACATGAAGCCGTTGGTGAGATCATCAGTGGTTTCGGGTGAGATACCAGCACGCTGATGACACCCAGCTGTACTTTTCCACCCCGGACCACCCCAATGAAGTTGTTGAAGTGCTGTTCCGGTGCTTGGAAGCCGGGTCTGGATGGGGAGAAACAGGCTCAAGCTTAATCCCTCCAAGACGGAGTGGCTGTGGATGCTGGCACCCCGATTCAGTCAGCTGCAGCCGCGGCTGGCTGTTGGAGGCCAGTTATTGGCCCCAAAGGATAGGGTGCGCAACTTAGGTGTCCTCCTGGACAATCGGCTGTCGTTTGAAGATCATTTGACGGACGTCTCCAGGGGGGCCTTCCACCAGGTCCGCCTGGTCCGGCAGTTGCGCCCCTTCCTTGATCGGGATGCCTTATGCACTGTCACTCATGCGCTCGTTACCTCTCGCTTGGATTACTGTAATGCTCTCTACATGGGGCTCCCCTTGAAGTGCGCTCGGAGGCTTCAGTTAGTCCAGAATGCAGCTGCGCGGGTTATAGAGGGAGCTACACGTAGCTCCCATGTAACACCGATCCTGCGCAGGCTGCACTGGCTGCCTGTGGCTTTCCGAGTGCACTTTAAGGTGTTGGTTATGACCTTTAAAGCGCTCCATGGCTTAGGACCTGGGTACTTATGGGACCGCCTGCTGCTATCACACGCCTCCCACCGACCCGTACGCTCCCATAGAGAGGGACTTCTCAGGGTGCCGTCCGCCAAACAATGCCGGCTGGCGGCCCCCAGGGGAAGGGCCTTCTCTGTGGGGCGCCACACCTGGAATGAGCTTCCCCGGGTCTCGTCAAATACCTGACCTTCGGACATTTCGTCGCGAACTAAAACACATCTCTTTATCCGGGCTGGCTTAAATTAGTTTTAAGGGAAATTTTATTAATTTTAAATGGGGTTTTAGTATGGAAATTTTTAATCTCAGGCTAATTTTAAATAAGTTTTTTAAATGGTATTTTAATCTGTATATTGTATTGTTTTATTTTTGCCTGTACACCGCCCTGAGTCCTTCGGGACAAGGGCCGTATAAAAATCAAATAAATAAATAAATAAATAAATAAATAAATAAATAAATAAATAAATAAATAAATAAATAAATAAAAGGGTAGAAGTCAGGAAATCAAAAATACTTGCAATCCAGTAGTTGTTCACTCGTGCTTATTCCGTCTGCTTATAGAAATCCACAAAGAAAAGACAATTAGCAGAGATGGACACTTTCTTCTTTTCCTGCTTTTGCAGGAGCGCACTGAAGATCGGAGCTTGGCAGGATTATTTATGGACTCGACCCTCAGGGCTCTGCTTAAAAAAGCCCTGGGGAGATCTACCACTCCCCGCTGCTCTTATCTCTCCTTTCATCCAGGGAGGGAAATTAAAGCTGCTTTTCCTGGCTTTTACGATGTTCAATACGGAGCGCCTTAATTAGGAGCGCCTTAATTAGGAAGAGGTGGCGCCAACGGAAGCCAGGACTGAAGGATTGATGTGTCTTCTTTCAAATAAATGTGTGTGTGTTTGTGAGAGAGAGAGAGAGTGAGAGAGAGACAGACAGACAGACAGAGAGAGACAGAAACATACACACACAGAGATGTGGGGTAAGAATACAACTATTCAGTTAAAAATTACATGAACATCTGCATGTCCTTAATAAGGTATCATTGTCCATTTGGATTAGGGGTAAAAAGAGAAGAAATAAGGATACAGAAACACAGAATTTCCAAACAATCTCATGTTTTTAATTTATTAACAGAACTACTTGATATAAAAGATAAGAGCCGACGTGGCGGAGTGGTTAGAGTGCAGTATTGCAGGTTACTTCAGCTGATTGCTAGCTGCAGTTCAGCCTATTGAATCTCACCAGCTCAAGGTTAACACACAGCCTTCCATCTTCCTGAGGTGGGTAAAAATGAAGACCCAGGTTGTTGGGAGCAATATGCTAACTCTGTAAACTGCTAAGAGTGGGCTGTGAAGCAGTATGAAGAGGTATATAAGTCTAAGTGCTATGGCTATTGCTACTTCAAGAGCTACATGGATTATGTCTAATTACATTGGTTGCAATTCAAACTGGATGTCACCCTTCAAGTTAAGCAGGGCACAGAATGTGGTAACTATGGACCCCCTTTTGCTAATTATGTCTGCCTTGCCTAAGAGATCCAGAAGCTTCCTAACAAACAGGAAGCAGCAGGTGAAGCTAAGCAAATACCAGTACAATTAGCACAGGGGCCCCCCAAGACTGTGTGCTCTCCCCACTTCTCTTCTCTCTGTATATCAATGACTGCATCTCCAACGATCCATCTGTTAAGCTACTGAAGTTCGCAGATGACACAACCGTGATCGGTCTCATTCGAGACAATGACGAATCCGCATATAGACGAGAGGTCGAACGACTAGCCTTGTGGTGCAACCAAAACAATCTGGAACTGAACACACTCAAAACCATAGAAATGGTGGTAGACTTTAAGAGAAACCCTTCCATACGTCCACCTCTCACAATACTAGACAGCACAGTATCAACAGTAGAAACCTTTAAATTTCTATGTTCTATCATATCGCAAGATCTAAAATGGACAGCTAACATCAAAAACATCATCAAAAAAGGACAACAAAGAATGTTCTTTCTGCGCCAACTCAGTAAGCTCAAACTGCCCAAGGAGCTGCTGATTCAGTTCTACAGAGGAATTATTGAGTCCTTCATCTGCACCTCTATAACTGTCTGGTTCGGTTCTGCAACCCAACAAGAAAGACACAGACTTCAGAAGATAACTAGAACTGCAGAAAAAATAATTGCTACCAATCTGCCTTCCACTGAGGACCTGTATACTGCAGGAATCAAGAAGAGGGCCGTGAAAATATTTACAGATCCCTCACATCCAGGACATAAACTGTTTCAACTCCTACCCTCAAAACGTCGCTATAGAGCACTGCACACCAGAACAACTAGACACAAGAACAGTTTTTTCCCGAAGGCCATCACTCTGCTAAACAAATAATTCCCTCAACACTGTCAAACTATTTACTAAATCTGCACTACTTTAATCTTCTCATAGTTCCCATCACCAATCTCTTTCCACTTATGACTGTATAACTGTAACTTTGTTGCTGGCAATCCTTATGATTTATATTGATATATTGACCATCAATTGTGTTTTAAATGTTATACCTTGATGAACGTATCTTTTCTTTTATGTACACTGAGAGCATATGCATCAAGACAAATTCCTTGTGTATCCAATCACACTTGGCTAATAAAAATTCTATTCTATTCTAAAAATAAATGTATATGCTTCTTGTGTGCCCCTTCTCTTAGGGAATGCCATGAGCCAGGATGCAAAGGAGAGGCCGTTCCAAATATTTTCTTCCATGTGTGGAACAACATCGCCTGAAGATTTTATAGCCCCAAATGATTTGGAATTCAGGAAAGCCATGAATTCTTGGCTGTTCCCATAGACCTTTGAGGTTGGGATGTTGATTCCTCTTGCAATACTGTCTGATTAATATAAGAAATGGTTCTTGGGATATATGTCAAAATCAAGAATTTGTTTATGTTTGTTGCCACAATTTAAAATCACCCATAGTGATAAACATTGTGTGTGGCTCATGGTGGGAGTAGATAAAGATTAGAACTCAATGAATAAATATAAAAAAGTGTCTTTTGAACTTTTAAAAGCAATGGCAGACAGAGACACAATGTACCCACACTCTGGTAGCAGTTATCAGAAAGAAAGATCTTCCCAGACAAAGATAAGTTGAAAACTGAGTTAGTGAACACTAGAATAAGCCAAAAATTGAGGTTAAAATGCTGAGGTTCCAGAAGCACCCATACTGGAGAATGAATCTCAGATTGGTGTAAATTTTCTGACAAGGTGAAGTTACTGGCAACAAGGAGGCAGAGCTCAAAGATGATGACCTCTTTCTTTTTCAGGAGAGAGTACCATGTGTCAGTTGGCTCTTCAAAGTTGACAAAATATCCTGAGGTTGGGGGCTGTATGTATTCAAGACGTTGATTGGCTGGTTTCTCTTGTACCTTGTCTGGCTGATAAGAGATGGATTCTGACGTTGTGTTGAGATAAGTTCTTCTGTTTCTCTAGAGAAGCAAAGGAGATGATGACGTATAAAGCAATACTATTGCATTCTGTCAAGCTTTCAAAGTTGGCAGGTTGAAAAATTGGAATCCCTTGGGTTTTTGGAATGACATTTATTTTTAGTGAAGTAAACGGGGACAAAACTTGAAAACCTGTCAAAGCTATTCTAAAGATCAACTTATTTCTAGCAAAATTGAGGGAAAGATATTCTGAATCTCTTTCTTATGTCCTGCCTTCCATTTCCTGAGGAATATCTTTTGTAAAAGTCTTTTTTCCTCTATTTACCTGCAGTTTGCTAAGATTCCTTTTTCACATACTGATTTTAGTTATTTTTCTTTGGTATTTCCTTTAAATATGCAATTCTTGTAATTGTCTTCATAGGTTGTCTACCATCCTGTCCCTGGAATCTCAATTACATCAGGGTTTTGCCTATTCACCAGAATAGAAAAGATACCAGAAGATGTAAAGTATTGAAAACTTTAATACAAACTTTTAAACATATTGTAAGATTACCCACAAAGTGCATTTTCTAGTTCCTAGAAGACCTGCACAAAGCAACACCAGAGTTGATTGCCTGGATAGCTGATTTGGACACCCAATTATGAAGCCACTGTGATACCCCATATATGTTTTGTATATAATTCCATGACTGTATATGTTTACTGCTCTTATGCCATGTTCTCATCATAAAGTAAATAATAATCATCATAATGGTAGGATTCCATAGGATCCTCCTCCTCTGACCCCAATATTGTGAACCCATCCAGGAACACACTTAACTAAGATGAATCTAATAGCTTCCAGGACAATATATCACTGCAAATCACACCAAATCTCAAATGCATTTTTAAAAACATGCACACAGACCAATGGAACAATGAGTTGGATGTCCACAATTACTGCCTTTAAGATCAAGCTTAACCCAAAATAATAGAATAGAATAGAATTTTTTATTGGCCAAGTGTGACTGGGCACACAAGGAATTTGTCTTTGGTGCATATGCTCTCAGTGTACATAAGGAGAATAAAATAGAATTCATCAAGAATAAAAAGATACAACACAGTGATAGTCAAGGTTACTAATAAGCTATCAAATTGTAATAGAAAACAAATAAAAACAATATAAATTGAAAGATACAAGCAACATGGTTATAGACATCAGTGGGAAGAGATAGATACTAGGAAGGAAGAGAAGAATAACTTATATCTTGAAAGCAACTACCATATTTTTCGGAGAATAAGATGCTCTGGACTATAAAATGCACCTTCCTTTCTTGGGGAGGAAAACAAGAAAAAAAATCTCCCTCTGCCTCCCAGCAATTTGCCTCGTTGGAGCAAAAAGCAAACAGCCTGCTTCAGTTTCATTTTTGTTTTCAGCACAGCCTGATTAGCACAAAAAAAAAAAATCTGCCTCTGCCTACCACCAATTTACCTCCTTGCAGCAAACAGCAATAGGCAATCGCAATCCCTGCAGCCAGAAACAGCTGGCCTTGTGGTGCAACCAAAACAATCTGGAACTGAACACACACAAAACCGTAGAAATGGTGGTAGACTTTAGGAAAAACCCTTCCATACTTCCACCTCTCACAATACTTGACAACACAGTATCAACAGTAGAAACCTTCAAATTTCTGGGTTCTATCATATCGCAAGATCTCAAATGGACAGCTAACATCAAAAACATCATTAAAAAAGGACAACAAAGAATGTTCTTTCTGCGCCAACTCAGTAAGCTCAAACTGCCCAAGGAGCTGCTGATCCAATTCTACAGAGGAATTATTGAGTCTGTCATTTGCACCTCTATAACTGTCTGGTTCGGTTCTGCAACCCAACAAGAAAAACACAGACTTCAGAGGATAATTAGAACTGCAGAAAAAATAATTGCTACCAACTTGCCTTCCATTGAGGACCTGTAAACTGCACGAATCAAGAAGAGGGCCGTGAAAATATTTGCAGATCCCTCGCATCCTGGACATAAACTGTTTCAACTCCTACCCTCAAAACAACGCTATAGAGCACTGCACACCAGAACAACTAGACACAAGAACAGTTTTTTCCCGAAGGCCATCACTCTGCTAAACAAATAATTCCCTCAACACTGTCAGACTATTTACTGAATCTGCACTACTATTAATCGTTTCATAGTTCCCATCACCAATCTCTTTCCACTTATGACTGTATGACTATAACTTGTTGCTGGCAATCCTTATGATTTATATTGATATATTGATCATCAATTGTGTTGTAAATGTTGTACCTTGATGAACGTATCTTTTCTTTTATGTACACTGAGAGCATATGCACCAAGACAAATTCCTTGTGTGTCCAATCACACTTGGCCAATAAAAATTCTATTCTATTCTATTCTATTCTGAGGGTCAGGAGGCTGATAAAACTGACAATCAACTGTTTGTGCTAATCAGTCTGTGCTGAAGCTGAAACGGGCTGTTTGCAGTTTGTTGCTGCAAGGTGATAAATTGCTGGGAGGCAGAGGCCAAATGTAGATTAGGTCTCAGAACAATGATATAGCATTTGGGTGGAAATATGCAGAGCAGTAATCCAGCTGCTGAAGCCAAAATGGAGAAGATCTCCACAGCCACCATGTATTTTCCCTTGGTGCTCAAATAGGTGGGAACAAATGACACCCAGACACTGCAAAAGACCAACATGCTGAAGGTGATAAATTTGGCTTCATTAAAGGTGTCAGGCAAATTCCTAGCTAGGAAGGCCACAGTGAAACTGACAGCAGTCAAGAACCCCAAAAAGCCAAGGACAACATAAAACATTGTGGTGGAACCTTCATTACATTCCTGGATAATTTCTTCAGCCATGGAATGCATGTCAGAATCTGGGAAGGGGGGAGAAATTGTGAGCCACACCACACAAAAGCAGAATTGTGTCAGGAGCAAGATAGGACAATAGAGATAGCCAGCCTTTCCCCACCCATTTCCTCATTTTGATCCGGGCTTGGTGGCCATGAAAGCAAGGACCACTATGATTGTTTTCCCCAGTATACATGAAAGAGCTACAGAGAAGAGGACACCAAAAGCAGTTTGTCGCAAGACACATTTCACTTGATTAGGTTGCCCAATGAAGAGTAAACTGCAAAGGAAAGAGAGCAGGAGAGCAGCAAGAAGGCTATAAGTGAGGTTCCTATTATTGGCTTTCACAATAGGTGTGTCCTGATGTTGAATGAATATCCCGAGCACCACAATTGAGATGACAGAAAAGGAGACTGCAATCACCGCCAATGAAATCCCCAAAGGTTCTTGATAAGTTAAATAAATTACACTTTTTGGGAGGCAACTATCTTTATCCTTGTTTGGATATTGATCCTCTGGACAAGGGAAACAGTCATCCAAGTCTGAAAAAGAAACCATTCATAGAAACATTATCTCATCATTTCATATTCAATATATTTCAATTTTATACAGAATTCTGTAGACTTAACGAGATTCCAATTTGATTACTGGAATGACCTTTATATGGTGCTGCCCTTAAAGACCATTTCAAAAGCAAAACTGGTTTGCATTGCAGTGGACATACACTTAACTCACCTAGTTCTATTACTCTGCATGAGCTTGATTGGCTCCTAGTTGCGTACTTTTATGCAATTCAATTTTCTGATTATCATCACCCTGGATGTCATTGGGCCAAATTATAGGTGAGACACCTTTCTTTAATGGTATCTGTCTTTCTCAAAAGTCTGACATGTAGGCATGTTCCAGATCTTTTGTGTTAACTGTTGCCATTGGGGAGTTCAGAGTTCTATCTGGTCTATAGGGTCTAGCCTTTTCCAATACTCTTCCATCTGAATTACTTGGGTTCCCTATCCTTTAACCTTGTTGTAGGATTGTGGTTCACATAAAGAATTAGGCTAGAATGGAGGTTGACTCAGGAACCTGATTTATCTGGGATGTGGTGGCAAGGGTGATTTGTGTTTCTAAAGATTTTGGTAAGCCACCATGGTTTATTATATGAGATAGGCACCCTTATACATTCCAGAATCAATCAATCAATCAATCAATTACTCATTTGGGTAAAATAGGAAGTAAAATCTTGTAAAAATTATGGAAACATTACCAAAGCAAAATTATCTTTATTTCCAAAAAGTAATGACAAAGGTTTCTGGAAAAAAACTGTTCATAATTTTTCAAGGAAACAGAAGAAGGAATAATTCAAATCTTCTTTTGCTCAAAGTTAGAATGAACTAATTGGTTTTATCACCAAATAGCTTGCTGAAGTATGAAAAGAAATCAAATTTAAATATTTAAATTATAAAATTCAAGAATACGATGAAGAAATAATGGAATCACAAATAGAAGAAAAGGAGGTATTGAAGTTATTAATACTTTGGAATAGGGAAGGCACCAGGGTTAAATGGACTAAGCATAGAATATTATAAAAAATTTAAAGACTCATTGGTGCTGAAGAGGAAGAGAATGTTTAATAAAATAATGGAAGGGGAAAATATTCCAAGTTCCTGGAAGAAATCTTTGACAATACTGATAGCGAAACCAGATAAAGATCATACAACCCAGGATCATATAGAGCAATATCCCTTATTAATCAAGATACTAAGATTTTTACAGCAATATTGGCAGCTAGATTAGTGATGGCTAAATATTGGGGACAAAATTGGGATATTCAAAGAAATATCCCAATGAAATTTGGAGTATGGCAACAAATCATAAATTAACAACAGAAATTAAATTTATTAAACAATTATAATGAAATATGGGGGGGGGGATTTTATAAAAACAGTGTTGGTGGAGGGCAAAGGGAATAAACCTAGTCAAGAATATATGTTGTGTTGGAGGGGATAAGAGCACAATTGAAATATATTGTATATCTTTTAGTTGTTATAGAAGAAGAAATATATTTTAAAAAACGATCTTCATGTGTGTGTGTATATATACTGTAATATTTATAGAGATGTATAGATATTAATAGAGGTTAGGGATTGGGAAAAATTAGAAAAGTGATAAATCAACTTTATTCAGCGAATAATGCAAGAATAATTATAAATGATGGTGTTACAGAGCCAATAACTTTAAGCCAGGGAATGAGACAGGATTGCTCTTCATCCCCACTTTTATTTGCATTATTGATAGAGGTTTTGGCAAATGCAATTAGGGAACATTCATTGAAATAAATTGAAATAAAATAAATTTATTTGCAGATGATACATCATTAACATTTCAAAACAGGGGTGAAATGCTCCCAGTTTGGACTGGATCAGCCAATCCAGTAACAATGGCGGCTGGTGGTTCAGAGAACCGGTAGTAAAAATCCCTGTCCCCTCACCCATGCCCACCCAATCACTCAGTCGCCCACTTGCCCACTTGCCGCTTCTTTTAAAAAATGCTTTTAAAAGGTAAAAAAAGAGGCTCTGATGATCATAGCTGAGCTTCCTGATTGTCAGAGCCTCTTTTTTGCTTTTAAAAGCATTTTTACAACCTAGTCACCTGAATAGGTTGTAAAAAATGTGTTTAAAAGGTAAAAAAGGAGGCTCTGAGGATCACAGCTGAGCTTCCTAATTGTCAGAGCCTCTTTTTTACTTTTAAAAGCAGTTTTACAACCAATTTTAACAATCTATTTGGTCGAATAGGTTGTAAAAATGCTTTAAAAGTAAAAAAGATTGCATGTGTTAGATTCGGGCAATAACGAGGCAGGAGACCAGATGGTGACAACAGCTCTTTAGTTTATAGTGAACCCAGCAGCGAACAACAGACAAACCCCTCTTTATATACAGTTCAGTCGGAGGCAACAACCAATCAGCAACATGCTATTTCCGCTCTATTTTCCTCCAAAACCCTTAAAGATACATTACACTCCTCCTCCCAGAAAACTTTTACCCTATTTACATAAAATGAATAATTATTTTCTCGTAGTCACGTAAATGCAGGGCGCCTCCTAACTCTTCGGACCTCGCGGTTCATTATCTGGGAGTGAGTCGAGCTGGCGGAGGGACTGTTGTTCCTCTCAGCTCCTCCTCCAGGCCACCTGGCCTTAGATTACTTGCAGAGTCGTTCCTGCTTCTCCGGAGGACCGGTTGGTGTCACTGGACCTCATCGAACTCAGATAAGTCCTGCAGTTTTCTCGGGTTTGAGTTAGCTGTGGATTCAATCGTTTGATAGTCAGGGC
>NW_026681890.1:0-17254 GCF_028640845.1 Ahaetulla prasina | reverse complement strand
AGCACCTGCTGTCCACCTCAAACTAGCAAGCTTTATGTTGACAGTGTTTCAGCTAGGATACAGTTGTGAAGCACACAATAAGGTGTTTCCTCCCCCCCCCCCCTTTTCCTCTCCTTCCTCGTCATTCTTGCAGCAATTTCATGAAGGACATTTGCTCATATATACAATTTTATGCTGCCAAAATGCAGTGGATGAGTATGTATTTTTGACATTTAACAACTCTAATTGTCCTTCCTGTCAAAAGCAATCTATACGGTTCTCTAGCATGTGTCAAGAAAGTATGACATAAAAATATGTTTTTTTAATAAAGGGAAAGCATGCAGAATGAAACCCCTGCTTTTAAACCATTTAAATAGATGTGGATGGGTGGAGGGATAGGCAGACAGCAGGATGGTCCTGGAGTTTCTTTTTTTTTTTATTGAAAAAGTTTTACAATAAAATTTTTCCCCATTACATCCCACCCCTCTTCCCCCACCCACCATCAACCCCCTCCCCCCTCCCCCCGACTTCCCAGAGCAGAATACAAGGTATACGATCTGACAATAATAAGCTAGAATACCCTAATTATCCATAAATTCCCATCCCTCCCTAGAACCTCAACTCCCTTCTCCATAAAGAAACAAAAAGAAGGAAATGTTCGTTCATAAAATATTTGATGTTTCTTCATCCAATAATTATTCTAAATATCAAGCCCCCACCAACACAGGACACACCCCATCCAATCAGAGCACAGAAACCCCCATCCAATCAGAGCACAATAGCTCCCACCCAATCAGTTCAAACCCCACTAGCAGTTAAAAGGAAGAAACAGCTGCGATCACACATTGCTCCAAACGCTGAAGCCTGAAGATGACGAATGAGACTTAAAAGCGTCGCCAAGACACTTCCAATTTTACGGGAGAAAACCCGAACAACCAAGACCTATATCTGATTACAGAGAAGCCATCGAGATAAAAAGCATAAACAAGCGAGATGATACCTCCGCCTACCAGCCATTTGGAAACCTGCCCTTATTGACAAGCGTGTCCCTAACACGAGGAATGACACCAGACCCACACTCACGAGGTCCACACAGGATGTCACCACCACATCCACCCAGAAAGCACACACACACTGATCAGGAAGCACGACCAAGGACCAGAAGCCAGACCGCAGCTGCAACATTAGCCACTTCAAACCCCTCCAATCCATACATGCAGCAGACTGACACCCACTACGAAGATGTAGCACGACCACGAACACGAAGCCAAACAGCAGCAGTGCAGCTCACCAGCTCAAATCCCCCTGCAGCACAGATTAGACTGAGCACAACCAAGCCCCCACCAACACAGGACACACCCCAGCCAATCAGAGCACAGAAAACCCCATCCAATCAGAGCACAGCCAAGCTCCCACCCAATCAGTTCAAACCCCACTAGCAGTTAAAAGGAAGAAACAGCTGCGATCACACATTGCTCCCAGAAGCACGAAGCTGAAGCCTGAAGATGACGAATGAGACTTCGTCGAAGCGAAGACACTTCCAATTTTACACGGGAGAAAACCCGAACAACCAAAGACCTATATACAAACACCCGTGAAAACCTCAGAAAACAAATATATATATATATATATATATGCACAAATAGTGAAAAATAAATGAATTAAGATACCTTTTAATTTGCCTCTATGCAAATTAAATGAGGCAAATTTTGAGAAACTGTAGTCTAAGATGTACAATGTATCTGAATAATGGGGGAGAAAAGGGAAATGGAAAAGAGAAAGGAAATGGAAAAGCAATGAAGTCTTAATGTTGATATCTTTAAGAAACAGCATAAAGAATCATCTTAGCCAAAAATAAGGCTTATTTTTGTCTTCAGACACAGCATGGTGAGAAGAGCAAATGAAATAGTAACAAACAAGCAGCTGGAAGGCAGATCTCATGATTTTTGTGATGAGGATAGGACGTGGAGATGTGCTGGAAAGTCATTTCTCCCATATTCATGCAGGGGATTGGGTTGGAGAGAGAAAAAGAGAGAGCGAGCGAGACTGTTCATCATGTCTGCATCTATCTATCTATCTATATATATAGAAAAACCCTAATGAAAAGGAACAAAGCTCATCCTGAAAGCGAATGTAGCTGTGTTTGTCAGGGAGGCATTAATAATTCTTACCAGCATATTTCCACAGTTGCAAATTGACAATGTATGTGTGTCTGCGTGCTTACATGCGTGTATGTATGTGTATATATATCTATATCTATAGTATATGAACAATATAGGAATATTGTATGTTAAATAGTTTAATTGTATTAATTGCCCTGTTGTTAAAATAAACTTTTAATTATCATTTTATAATTCAGATGGCCCAGAGATTTTGGAAATGAAATGCAGGGTGTGGGTTCCCATGGGGCTTCCAAGAAGTCTCTTGAACAGCTCCTGTGAATCTTGTTGTTAACCAACCTTTATGTTTATTCCCTATAGATAGATACCCAGCTCTGGAAATCAAGATCTTGAATATAAAACAGAAAGCAATAAATATTTCCCCATCCCTGCTGGGCTTAAATTCCTGAAAGAGATTGTATCTATTTGTATCAATACTAAAAAGGAGATGCTCCAGGCAGATGTTACCTCCGTAATTAAAAACACTGAAGAATATTCTTAGAATTAGAAAGGCAGCATGCCATATTATTCAACCCATCATGCTTTTTTTATTGCAATATTTTTAAAGAACCTAGCAGCTGGGAGATGATCTTAAAGCCATTGCTATTAAGACTTTGCACTAGACATGCATGAATTCAGCTGTTAAAGTGAATACCAAGGAGAGGGAGGAGGAGGAGGAGGAGGAGGGAGGAGGAGGAGGAAGGAAGAGTGGGAGAGTGGGAGGAAGGGAGGGAGAGAGAGAAATGGAGTGAGGGAGGGAGGGAGAGATTTTTTCACCTTGCATGGAAAACAATCAGTTTTAAATCAATTGTTGGCCAACTGATTTTTATATTTAAATTTAAGACATTTAAATATCACTGTTTCTCCACCCACCCAATTACATTGGAAGGGTAGACTCATTTTTTTTAAAAAAAATACATGTACCTCCTGCATAGTCCACCAGCTGCACCCAGCTTGTGTCACAGAGATAAGCCATTTCAGTTCCAGTTGCTTCCAGTTAGCATTTTCTAGAGATGACTTTATCACTAACGGAGAAAAGCAACATCAAAAGAAAAATGGAGATAGAAGCAAAAGTTCTTTTGCCTGTGCATAAAATGCATCTTTTTATACATTCAAATACAGTTGTAGGTAATATTCATGACTAATATTAAATGAAGCCTAGAATTAGACAAAATGCAATAGACATATATTGAAGTGAGCGTTTTATTATGTGTCATGTCAGTCAGATTAAAGAAAAGAATGCATGACATCAACAGGATATTGCATGTATATCAAGCAATCTATTTATATATGACAGGGAGGGTTTGATTTCTGGAAGGAGTGACAACCCCGTAAAATAACCGCTCGCCTTCAAAATTACAATAAGATGAAACATGTACATTTTTGAATGCACATTTTTTTTAAAAAAAAAAATACAATTAACAAAATAGGGATAAATATGTTTGGGAATCAATAGTGACATCCAGAATAAGAGAGGAGAGAACTAATCTGCAGAGATGCAGAAAGGTTATTGGGCAATGTCTCTAGCATTCCAGTCTGGAGAGAAAATGGATATGAAAAGCCAAAGTGTCTGTGAGAAATATTCCAGGAAAGATAATTTAATATGAAGCAGTGATGAGTTTTCTCTCCTGCAGAATAATATGAAAATAGTGAGATTGCCTGATTCTCGATGGTGTGTCTAAGATTATAATGGTGATGCCATACCATTATTGCTTAATAAAACTGCCAAAAACAAAGGGCTATTTTTGGTAGCCTTCCTCCCATTATGTATTTTGTTCCTCCAAAATAATCTTTTGTTAAATTCATATTTCTTCTCTTTGTCTTCCTCCCTAGTATAGCAATCAGTAAACAACTGTGGAAATAGAGGCCTGACTGTAGCTATCATTGAACAATTCCAGGCATTGCTTAGCTCAGCCATCTTCTTCTCCCCGCCTTCTTCTGACTTCAAGGTTATCTTTTCTGTGAAAAATAAATAAATAAATAAACAAACAAACAAATATTTTTTTTAAAAAAACCCTAAAACTTCACCTGCTATGTTCACTAGCTGTAAAGATAAAGTGCAGCGAGAGAGAAATTTCTTGGGTTCACAATCATCACACTTGGATACACATGCAAAGCATTGGAATGAGGGTAAAAGAACAATCAGTGGTCAATTGACTTTATTTCTTTTTTCAGAATGATAATTTGTATAAATTATATACGTTTCCAAGGTTATCTGAGCAGAACGCACAGGAGCTATCTGACAAGGTGCTCATAAAATCTGTCAAATGAGAAAAGCAGAATTTCCATGCAAGGTGCATTTAAGCTGCATTCTGCAAATAATGTGAACAACGGTAGTCAAATATTCCACCACCCCCTCCAACCATTATTTGCCAGAGTTCATGGCAATTTTCAAACCATACATTTGGTGGAGCTACAGGACAGAAGCAATCGGAGCTGACTTTCTACATCAGTAAATTCCAGCTGTATTTTCTCATAACCTTTCCTTCTTTGTTCAAATGGGAACTTCCATTTTAAATTGCAATCTATGACTTTTGAAACAGAAGTTAAAGCCTCTTGCTGGCAAATCCTTCTGGTCGCTTCTTTGACTTCTTGCTTTTTTATTATTATTATTATTATTTTCAAAAGACATCACAGTCGTGTTTCATTGAGACAAAGATGCCAATATTTTTAAGGAGACAACCCCGTGCCCCCACCCCGTTCACCCCATGTGAGTGAGGTTACCAAGAAGATTATGCATTAAGAAATGCCAGACTAATGTTGAAATTCAATATGTCAGCTGCTTAGGAACAAGGATTAAATTCCTTCCCATGATATATTGTTTGCATTTATTCATAATACTTGTGATGCTGAAAACTCACTCCGCTTTAAGCTTAATTACTTGTGGCTTTGAAATGCATTTGCTAAAATCAACTTAAAGGCAGGCAGGGGGGCAAACAAATGGAATACAGCAATAAGCAAGTTGTGGTTTGACACAGTCAAAAACAAGAAAACAAAATTAAGAGCAAGTGCCAGATTTTTAAATAGTCCAGACAAACCAGCAAGTGCTGTTCTTTGCATTGCTATCAGCAAGCAGCGGTACTGAATTATATTTCCTTAAAAGTAGACTTCATAAGAAGAAATATGTTGGTAAGTTCGGAAGCTGGTGAAAATATAGATTTTAAAGCCATTTAGGTAGCTGGCAGGAAAAATCCTTTTCTGTTTCTCCTGCCTTGAGCCAGGAGATAAACTGGTAGGTGTTCTGCTGATCAGCTGATCGGATGATTGACAGGAAAAGTTCTCCACCTGTATTTCCTGTTGTCCATCTAACTAGCATAATTCAGCATCTGATAGAAACAAATAGCTAGTTCTCTATTGCCAGTGGCACTGGAAAATTAACAATTTTGAGCAACAGAGCTGAAATTAGGGGAATAACAATCCTTGTTCAATGGTTTAGGGAAGGTGGGGACTGAAAAGGAATAGAGATATCACATGATATCCGTGTGTAATGAATACTCTCATTTGTAATCATTCAAGCACAGAAACTCCCATTCTGTACACATTCTGTATAGTCCTCAAGGTACGACCACAATTGAGACCAAAATTTATGTTGCTAAATGAAACTTTTGCCACATTTGATGACTTTTCTTGTCATTAAGTGAATCACAGCAGTTGTTATGTTAGTCACATGGTTGTTAAGTGAATTTGGCTTCCCCATTGATTTTGCTTGTCAGAAGGTCACAAAAGGGGATCACATCACCCCAGGGCCACTGCAACCGTCATAAATATGAGTAGTTGCCAAACATCTGAATTTTGATAATGTGACCACAAGGATGCTGCAACGGCCATAAGTGTGAAAAATGGTCATAAGTCACTTTTTGTAACTTTGAATGGTCACTAAATGAACCGTTGTAAGTCGAGGTCTACCTGTATATCATGGATCAGAAATGGTTGCTCACACCTTGCTAGAAACCCACTCCAGGCATTGATCTGCATGTGGCCTCAGAATAAATGAAAGGAGCTCAGCTGCTTAATACAAGTAGTCCTCAATTTATGGCCACAATTGAGACCAGAATCTTCCGTGCTACTCAAGGCAGTTATTAAATGAATCGTGCTCTATTTTACGACTTTTCCTATAGTTGCGAAGCAAATCATTGCAGTTTTTAAGTGAATCATGTCATTGTTAAGCAAATACACCCTTCCCCTCAATGACTTTGCTTATCAGAAGTCATCTGGGGAGATTGAAATGGCAATCACATGACCAGGGAATGATGTAACTGGCATAAAAACACACCAGTTGCCCAGCACCCAAATTTTGATCACCTGACGGTTAGGGATGCTGTGACAGTCAGAAGTGTGAGGACCTGTTGTAAGTCACTTTATTCAATGCCATTGTAATTTCAAATGGTCACTAAATGAATGTGTTGTGTCTGCGCCCCCCGAGCTGGGCGTCCTGCCAGAAAGTGACTCAGAAAGTTATTATTATTATTATTATTATTTATTAGATTTATACCGCCTTCTCCCGAAGGACTCAGGCGGTTTACAATAAAATAAGAACAGAACAATATACAATTAAAAACAAAATTAAAAAACTTATTATACAGTTGGCCGAAAATTTAAAAACATTTAAAATCTAAAAAACCCATTAAAATTCATCTAGAAATTTAAATTTAAAATTTAAAAAATCTAACAAAAAACTTAAGCCAGCCCCGCGCGAGTAAATAAATACGTTTTCAACTCGCGGCGGAAGGTCCGAAGGTCAGGTATTTGGCGCAAGCCAGGGGAAAGTTCGTTCCAGAGGGTAGGAGCCCCCACAGAGAAGGATCTTCCCCTGGGGGGCGCCAGCCGGCATTGGTTGGGGGACGGCACCTGAGAAGTCCCACTCTGTGTGAGCGTGGTCGGTGGGAGGCATGGGGTAATAGTAGGCGGTCCCGTAAGTACCCAGGCCCCAAGCCATGGAGCGCTTTAAAGGTAGTAACCAAAACCTTAAAGTGCACCCGAAAGACCACAGGCAGCCAGTGCAGCCTGTGCAGAAGTGGTGTTACATGGGAGCCGCATGCGGCTCCCTCTATCACCCGCGCAGCTGCATTCTGGACTAACTGAAGCCTCCAAGTGCACTTCAAGGGGAGCCCCATGTAGAGAGCATTGCAATAATCCAAGCGACAGGTGACGAGAGCATGAGTGACTGTTCATAAGGCATCCTGATCAAGGAAAGGGCGCAACTGGCGAACCTGGTGAAAAGCTCTCCTGGTGACAGCCGTCAAATGATTTTCGAACGATAGCCGTCCATCCAGGAGAACACCCAAGTTGCGCACCCTTTCCCTTGGGGCCAATGACTGTATCGGGGTGCCGGCATCCACAGCCACTCCGTCTTGGAGGGATTTAGCTTGAGCCTGTTTCTCCCCATCCAGACCCGTACAGGGGTGAGGGGGAAGGGCCATCAGGACTTACCTCTGGAGCACCAGCTCTTCTGGCTCAGCTCCAGGAGCCAGAGGCAGGCCAGGTGGAGGAGATAATGAGGCCTCCGTCCCGTGACTCCCCACCCCAGGCCACGCCTCCAGACCCGGCTGATGGCAATCAGGCCTGGCTAGATCCCAGGTTTCGGAGATACAAGAGGCGGCTACAACAAAGGAAGGGATGGGCAGGCCTAGAGAGTGCTGAGTCATGGAGCCACACCCCACAGAGTATAAAAGCAGGCTGCTCTTCTGCTTCATGATAAGCAAAAATTGAGCTGAACTATTTGACTCGTGGACAATTGAGCTGAACATTCAGCCTGGATTGCTGACTTCCTTGTTGCCCGGCAACCCCAAGATAAGGGAGACTTTGGCAGGCAGCTGCAGATTCCCTGCCAGGACTGATAGCAGCCGTGAACTCAATTACTGGCTTGTTTAGCCAGCTCGCGTGGCTGAGGCCAGGAGGGAACAGAACAGAATGGTTATAAGATGAGGGCAATCTATAGCCTGCTATGCATTTGATTCTTTTGTGGGGAATCTTTTGTACATTTAGTTAATTGTCTGCATAGACCCTTAGTCATCCAGGTCACAAAGGTGCTTTTTCAAAAGGCAACTGGATTTTGTTTTTCTTTGAAGACATTTCGCTTCTCATCCAAGAAGCTTCTTCAGTTCAGAACTGAACTGAACAGACTTTGGGACATTTGGCTAATTATTATCCAAATTCCTTGGATGACCAGGATCCCTGCATAAAGATGATCATGCAAAAAATTTCCAAATATCTCAAGATGTACATGGGTGAGTCTTTCTTAATCTACATATAGAGATCAAAGGCTGCAGCTACCAGGGACATAGGTGGGAAGCCAGGGTGGGAAGGATCATTAAGCAAGTGCCTATATCAGTGATGGCTAACCTTTTCCGGACCGTAGCCAAAGCGTGCACATTCCTGCACGCGCCTCCCGCACATGTGTGCACACACACCTGCACACGCCCCACCCCACACATGCGCAGAGACCCAAAAACCAGCTGGCCGGCAGGAGGTGTGAGTGCATACACGGCAACAGCTGGAGTGACAGCTCGCATGCCCACAGAGAGGGCGCTGCATGCCACCTTTGGCATGCTTGCCATAGGTTCGCCATACCGGGTCTATACTATTTCAGGATAAGATATGTTAATCTGCACCAAAATCATCTTGCAGAAAAATTTTCTCAGCCCCAAATTTTCTCCAGAATTGTAACTTTTATATGTAGGCTATGCATTTGCTACTTTAGGTGATAAATACTGAATAACGTGATTCACTTTTTTACCAGTTGAAATATCAAGCTGCAACTTATGAGCAGAAGAATGGTGAACACTCTTTTATTCCATTATATTGACTAAGCATTCCTACCCACTCCTTCTGAAGCAATTGTAGATCAGAACTCTTGAATTAGGGCCCTATTCAAAACATTCTTAAACTTTAAGAATGTACAGTAGATAAAGTTTCCATAAAACAATGCTCTCTGTGTGAAATTTGTACTTCTATTCAACACCTAAATATTACAGAATTGTTTTCTCAAAATATGTATTTGGAAAGCTAAATATGCTAGCAAAGCATACTAAGAAAAAAAGGGGGGAGATGTGCCAGTTAATTGTACATTTGTAGGTGTAAAAGGATTTATTACTGACCTCAAGATAAATATGAGAAGAGGGAGAGAGGAAAGAGTGAACTGGTAAAAGCCAACTTCTAAAAGTGGTTATTCAATAGTGACATGGAAGGAAGGGTGAGAAAGGAACTCAAGATAACCTGGCCTTGATTTTGTTCAATGTATGATCATTAAGACAGAACTTGGACATGCTTTCGAGATTTGATTATTCTACCTTAGAAAAAGGAACATCTATGGCATCACTGCTATGTAATTTTCTTGAACTGGTCTACCCTGAAGGACTCATAGGTGTAATTCTCCTAATGCCAAGACAAATGTGCCCATCAGGCTTGCTATGCTTGAGTTTATTTCAATAAATAAATTAATGTGAAATTGGCATGCTACGTATCAGTTAAATAGCCTCTACAGTTATCTTTATTCTGAAGACTACTATAGATATTCTGAGAAATGATAAAAAATAAAAAAAATATGCAGTTACACTTCCTTGGAAGGAGATCAGTAATTTGGGAGTTGGCTTCAATTTCTGGTTCTTACAAAGACAGCAGGTGAAGGCCATAGTAAGAAAATTTTTTCACAGATGCAGCTTTTCACCCAAATTGCACTATTTTGGAGCATGATGCTCTAGCAATAATCGTTATTTATGTCCTGATCATCTTGCATTTGGATCAGTTGTGCTCTACTTGGCATTTCTTCAGAAAGAATCATTCTCTCAAAGGTCTAGTGGCAGCTGTGTCTGGATTGCTGGATTGCTTGGTCCACTGATCAGCTGCTTCCTACCGAGAGCTTTCGGTGTATCTTACAGCATTCTACAGCTTGACAGTTGGAAGGAGACAATGATGTTAAAAGCAGATATGCTTTGAAGAGACAATGGAGGCATATTATGAGAGCAAATAGTGACTGTTTTTTGGTTAGTTTGACCACATTGGTCAGTGGTGGGTTTCAAATTTTTTTACTCCCGGTTCTGTGGGCGTGGCTTGATGGGTGTGGCAGAGGAAGGATACTGTAAAATCTCAATTCCCTCCCCACTCCAGGGGAAGGTTACTGCAAAATCCCCACTTCCTCCCGATCAGCTGGGACTTGGGAAGCAGAGAATAGATGGGGGCGGGGCCAGTTAGAATTTTTACTACGGTTCTCCGAACTACTCAAAATTTCTGCTACGGTTCTCCAGAACTGGTCAGAACCTGCTGAAACCCACCTCTGATTCGGGTGTAGGTGGATTAGCTGTAGCAGAGATAGGATCAGACTGGGGCTGTGGCATTCACCTGGGAAAAGCTGGCTTCACCCCAACCCATCCATCGGGCTGGGTGATATTCTTTTCTTTTTCCTGGTTGAGAACTGGAAAGGATTTTGAAATGGCCATCTTAGGATATATATTGTTTTAAATGTCTTTGTCTGAGATTTGAATTTTGTTATCAAAGAGCAGAATCATGGACTGTGGAGTGAATCTGCCTACTATCTTCCTGAATGAGAGCGAAGGGAGGAGACTTTGCATCAACAAGATTGTGAATGGCCAGCTGTTTGGTGGCCTAAAAGCCCAGTAGAAGGGCTGGATAAAAGCACTGCGTGTTTAGTAAAGGGATTTAGTGAAAGGAGCTAGCAGGTTGGTGGCTCGGAATGCTTTGCAGAAGTGCTCTGGTTCTAGGGAAGACTGTGGCTCATTTTAGTGACATTAGTAAAGCAAGGGGAGAATGGGCAGGTGAGAAAAGAAGCCTCTGGTGGGATGAGGGTGCCCAAGTACACCTTGATAGTGATGGGTAGGGGAAGATATGATTGGAGATGGGGAAGCTCTCAGAGACCACAGTATATAATTCCAGCACCCTCCTCCCACCCCATCTCACTCCTGGTCCCAAATGGCAGATTCACAGCTCTAAGTTATCAACTGTTGCTGCTGCTGAATGCCAGGTTGGTCTGTAATAAAGCTATCTCATCTATGACTTGATTGTGGATGAGACGGCTGAACTGGCATGTATTACTGAAACCTGGCTGAGCCTGGGTGTGTTCCCCTTTCTGTGATGTTTTCAGCTTAGGAGTGGCATCAGTCAAGGCTTAATGTAGGACTGGTGGAATAGCAGTGGTCATCCAATATTCAGTACTTGGGAGGCATCTAGGGGCACTGCCAATTTAATAAGTTGGACTCAGGGATCAGTTGAGACTATTGCTACTGTATTAGTCCCTTGCTTCAGCAACCTCCTGCTTGAGCTCCTTGATTCCATGGCCAGGTGGGAATAGAGTTCTCCAGGCTTATGGTCTTGGGGGTTTTCAATTTGCCTGCTCTGGCTCAGGTCTGAGATAGCTCAGGAACTCATGACCACAATGAAAGCTATGGGAATGTCCAAGATTATTAAGATCCCAGAAACGATTGTATGTGACCTACCCCTTAACACCACACTTCGATTCCTACTATGCTACTGAGCCCCTGACTACAACATCGCACATGCGAACAAGTTAACCTCATTACTAACTTGGGCTACCTCTTGCCCATATCCTCTCATCTTCCTGGGTGACCTCAATCTACCTCATATTAACTGGATAACAAATGAATGTACAACTGAACCAATCCATGCTATCCTGTACAATACTGTTACAAATCTAGGTCTTGAACAATTAGTAACTAACAATACAAGACTAAACAACTGCCTTGACCTCATCTTCTGCAATAACTTAAACTCAGTTTATGGACTACAAATAAAAGAACCCTTTTCCAACAGTGACCAGAGTATGATAGACTTTTGTCTCAATATACGCCCTTACAAAAATCGTCATAATAATAGTAATCCAATCTAGAAATTTCAAAAAAGCCAATTATGACTTTATGACTTTATAAACACCTACCTCTCATTTCTTGACTGGCAAAATCTATTCTCAACCTGTATCACTACTGAAGACCACTACAAAGTTTTCCTACTTGAAGTCAATAGAGTCATTAAACTCTACGTACCACAAACCACCACCAAAATCAGGAAAAACAAATTACCCATATCAATAAAAAAGCTTCAATCCAAAAAAAAATCCCTTTGGAGAAAAAACAAAAAGAGGCATGTAACAAATTTCAAAAACCGCTACAGAGATATATGCAACCAAATAAAAATTGAATGCACCAATTGCCACACCAAGCAAGAAGAAGACCTTCTGCGCACAAATTCCAATCGTGCTTTTTATAATTTTGTGAATAACAAACTTAAAGACTCGAGATCCATCCCACCACTAAAAGAACCTAATGGCAAAGAAAATAATGATGAAACAGTTAAAGCAAGCCTCTTTAACATATTCTTCAGCTCAGTCTTTGTCAACAGCAATGGCTCATACCCGAAATTTCCCAACAGCACCAAAAATAACCTAACACATATAGATTTCACTGAAGAAAATGTTAAAAATCTCTTCACAACTGAAACCATCCCTATCTATAGGATCTGATGGACTATGTGCTTTCTTTCACTATATAGCAGAACCCTAAGCATAATCTTTGAAAAGCCTTCACGACCGGTTCCCTTCCCAAACTTTGGTCACTAGCCACGGTCATCCCTGTCTTCAAAAAGGAGACCCCAGCTTAGTTGAAAATTACAGACCAATCTCTATGCTGTTACCTGTAAAGTTATGGAATCCATCATCAACCAATACATTACCTCCACCTAGAAACAAACAACCTACTCTAATAAACAATTTGGTTTCAGAAAAATTATCATGTAACTTACAACTTCTTCACTGCAAAAATATATGGATTACTAATCTTGATCAAGGCAAAACAATAGATGCAATTTACATAGACTTCTGTAAAGCTTTTGACTCAGTGGTACATGACAAACTTCTCCTCAAACTAAAATCCTATGGCATCTCTGGACCCCTCCACAATTTCTATCAAACAGACAACAAGTAGTCAAAATAGGCAGTGCCCTATCAAATCCTGTTCCTGTCAACAGCGGTGTTCCCTAAGGCAGTGTTTTTGGACCAACACTCTTCATATTATACATTAATGATCTCTGACCATATTAAAAGTAATTGTGTTCTCTTTGCTGACGATTTCAAACTATTTAACACTACCAACAATACAGCTACCCTTCAAAAAGACCTTGACTTTGTGTCAGAATGGTCTAAAACCTGGCAACTCCAAATCTCAAACCAGCAAATGCTCTGTCTTACACATTGGAAAAAAGAATCTAAACACTAAATACAAACTCGACGGACATTATCTTACAGATGACCCCCACCCTGTCAAAGACCTTGGAGTCTTTATATCCAATGACCTAAGTTCCAAAGCCCACTGCAACTACATCGCAAAAAGGCATTAAGAGTTGTAAACCTAATCTTACATAGCTTCTTCTCCAGAAACACTACACTACACTACTAACCAGAACTTACAAAACATTTGCTAGACCAATTTTTGAATACAGCTCACCTGTCTGGAACCCATACCACACTTCAGACATCAATACAATTGAATGTGTCCAGAAATATTTTACAAGTAGAGTTCTCCCTCTGAATACAACAAAATACCTTATGCCACCAGACTTGAAATCCTAGGTTTAGAAAACTTAGAACTCTGCCGACTCCGACAGGACCTATGTTTAACTCATAGAACCATCTATTGCAATGTCCTTTCTATTGAAGACTACTTCAGCTTCAATCACAACAATACAAGAGCAAACAATAGATTTAAACTTAATGTTAACCGCTTCAATCTTGATTGCAGAAAATATGACTTCAGTAACAGAGTTGTTAGTGCTTGGAATACACTACCTGACTCTGTGGTCTCTTCCCAAAATCCCCAAAACGTCAACCAAAAACTGTCTACTATTGACCTCATCCCATTCCTAAGAGGTCTGTAAGGGGCGTGCATGAGAGCACAAACATGCCTACCATTCCTGTCCTACTGTTTCCTTTCATTATATCCAATTTATATAGTTATTACATGCTTATACTCATATACATGCTTATATGTTATATAGTTGCTTCATGCTTATGCTTATGTATGCTGTTATGACAAATAAAATAAAATAAAATAAAAATCCCACCAAATGCATAATAATGATCATATGACTGATCTGGATTTTCTGTTGGAGTAGCAGCAAGGTGTCCTGGATTTGGGGGAAATATTGGTTTCTCTCCTGTCATGGACAGATCATGTTCTGGTAAGCCTCTGCCCTCTCTCTCTCTCTTTCTCTCTCCCTCCCTCTCCCTCCCTCTCTCTCCCTCCCTCTCTCTCTCTCTCTCTCTCTCACACACACACACACACACACACACACACACCACTGCTGGGAGGTTGGATTTATTAGATTGGTCTTCTCCAGGTGTGGTGCTGAGAATCTTCCATCATCAGTCTTGAATAGGCTGGCACTGCCACAGACCGACCTGGTGCATAATTCAGGTCTTCCTAAACCCAGAGCTTCTGCTCACTCCAATCACATCTACTTGTCAGATCTGGCAGAAAGATAAGTTTCAAGTCCTCAAGTACTCCATATTTGTATGTATTTTAGACTTGATGTGTTAGTTTCATGTCTGAAAGCTTAACAAAGTCTAGGCATAGGATGGCATGCAAATTTTAAAAAATTAATAAATCAATAGAACACATTATCATTGTATATTACAGAAAGGAGTAAAATGCATCTTTAACATGTTTATATTTCAGAATGAACTAGAACTTAAATGGACAGATTTATGATACCAATGTACATAGAATACATTCAGATGGCCTTTAAATAGAGTGATATCCTTACTTTTCAGGTTTTTATTTATATTTTAGAGTCTTAATCAAAACTGTGTCTTCAAATCACATCTCAGCCCATTCAGTTCAGAGGAAGGCAGCACTGAGATGCCAGACTAGAAGAAATGAAATATTAAGTAAAATGAACAGCAATATTGTCTAAAGCTTCTGTTTGATTTTGCCTGAAGCCATATTGAAATGGACCTAGATAATCCAACTCATCTAGAAATACCAGAAGCTGATTCCACCTGTTTAAAGCAGCCCAAATTACAGTGCTGTTTTCCCAGTGGGGGAAAATGTGATACCTTATGTATCTCTTTCTCTTTGTAGTTGTAGATAGCTTAGGGGTGTGCAATTTGTATCGGGGAAATGATGCAGAGGGATTGCCAGTGGCTTTTAAGGCCAAAATCTGTGATTAGAATTACTGTATCACTTTGTCCAGTCACTTTGTCCCCAGTCACTTATCCTCCTATTACTATCTGTGCATCCTGGTTAAATTCTTTGGGCAATGAGCAAGAAATCATAAATCAACAAAAAGTAGGAGAAACATGTTGCAACATCTACAAATGCAGAAGGAGGAAAATTGCATCACAGATACTGCTTATTTCCCTTTCAGTCCTTTTTGTTAATGGAAAGCTCAGTCTTTGGTACAAGGAACCGACATGAACTAAGCCCAACTCAATACTGCTAAATCCCACTGACTTAAACATTGTAATTAACTGCACTTGGATCTCTCTTATTTATATATGTATGGTATACAAGAGCTTTGGGTCATTTCAAAGATTATCTCTGGCCTAGCAATAGTTTTCTTAAAAAGACACATTAGAGGATTATTATTAAGGTGTTTTTTTTTAATTCCCCCTTTATTTGTCATCATCTGGAGGCATCATAGACACTGGATATCCCCATCTCCTATTTTCCTATAGCGACTTCATTAAAACAGTGTGAGTAGCAGGGGTGAAATATAAAAATTTTCCCTACTGGTTCTGTGGGCGTGGCTTAATTGGTGGGCATGGCTTGGTGGTCAAATGACTGGGTGGGCGTGGCCAATAACAATAAATAATAAAAATAATAAACAAAGTATACAAAACAATTTTGTTGTTGTTGTTAGTTGCAAAGTCATGTCCAACCCATCGCGACCCCATGGACAACTTTCCTCCATGCCTTCCTGTCCTGTACCATCCTCTGGAGTCCATTTAAACTCATGCCTACTGCTTCAGTGTCTCCATCCAGACACCTCGTTCTCTGTCGTCCCCTTCTTCTTTTGCCCTCAATCTTTCCCAGCATTAGGCTCTTCTCCAGTGAGTCCTTCCTTCTCATTAGGTGGCCAAAGTATTTCAGTTTCATCTTCAAGATCTGGCCTTCTAAAGAGCAGTCAGGGTTGATCTCCTCTAGGACTGACTTGTTTGTTCGCCTTGCTGTCCAAGGGACTCGCAGGAGTCTTCTCCAGCACCAGAGTTCAAAGGCCTCAATTCTTTGGCGCTCAGCCCTTCTTATGGTCCAACTTTCACAGACATACATTGCAATTGGGAAAACCATAGCCTTGACTATACGCACTTTTGTTGGCAGGGTGATGTCTCTGCTTTTTAGTACGCTGTCTAGATTTGCCATAGCTTTCCTCCTCAGGAGCAAGAGTCTTTTAATTTCTTGGCTGCAGTCCCCATCTGCGGTGATCTTGGAGTCCAGGAAAATAAAATCTGTCACTACGTCCATTTCTTCTCCATCTATCTGTCAGGAATTGAGAGGGCCGGATGCCATGATTTTAGTTTTCTTAATGTTGATTTTCAAGCCAACTTTTGCACTCTCCTCCTTCACCTGCATCAAGAGGCTCTTTAGTTCCTCTTCACTTTCTGCCATTAGAGTGGTATCATCTGCATATCTGAGGTTGTTGATATTTCTTCCGGCAATCTTAATTCCAATTTTTGATTCATCTAGCCCCGCCTTTCTCAGGATGTGTTCTGCATATAAGTTAAAAAGGAGCCTTGCCGGACTCCTTTCCCAATTTTGAACCAATCAGTGGTGCCGTGTCCAGTTCTCACTGTTGCTTCTTGACCCACGTACAGCTTTCTCAAGAGACAAATAAAATGGTCTGGTACTCCCATCTTTTTAAGAACTTGCCACAATTTGTTGTGATTCACACAATCAAAGGCTTTAGCATAGTCAATGAAGCAGAAGTAAATGTTTTTCTGGAACTCCCTAGTTTTCTCCATGATCCAGCGTATGTTGGCAATTTTATCTCTAGTTCCTCTGCCTCTATGAAATCCTGCCTGTACTTCTGGTAGTTCTCAATCCACATACAGCTGGAGCCTAGCTTGTAGGATTTTAAGCATAACCTTACTAGCA
>NW_026681889.1:0-17350 GCF_028640845.1 Ahaetulla prasina | reverse complement strand
ATGTGTTATCGGAGTTAACAAAACTGAGCCAAAGAAAATGTTGAAGAGGTTTGCTTTGACTGTTTCGTCATTGCATTCTTTGTTGTTAGAATCTTTTAGTGGTGTGGTGCGAACTGGCTGAATCCCACCACTGAGTCAAACCCCTTGCTCAACTAGGAGCATAGCATTTTAGACAAATGGTTTCCCATTTCAACTTAAAAACTTCCAGTGTTGGAGCACCCACAACTTCTGGAGGCAAGTTGTTCCACTGGTTGATTGTTCTCACTGTCAGGAAATTCCTCCTTAGTTCTAAGTTGCATCTCTCCTTGATTAGTTTCCATCCATTGCTTCTTGTTCTGCCCTCAGGTGCTTTGGAGAATAGCTTGACTCCCTCTTCTTTGTGGCAGCCCCTGAGATACTGGAAGACTGCTATCCTGTCTCCCCTAGTCCTTCTTTTCATTAGACACAGAGGTGGTATTCAACTAGACACAGATGTGGTATTCCCCCAGTTTGCTACGGTTCAGGCAGACGTGAGCGCTAAGCGGCCTGCACCATGCTCTGGCTCTATGGCGTCCCTATTTAGGCACGTTTACGAGGCTGGCACATGCATGGAACGCCAAGCTCATGCAGGAAACCTGCAGCGTGTCTGGCGAAACCTGCGTGTATCTGTGCGAAGCGGTAAGAATATCGGAAACCCACTGTTGACTAGACATACCCAATTCCCGCAACCGTTCTTCCTATGTTTTACCCTCCAGTCCAAAGTGATAATCAAACACTTTCTTTTTTACTTTCTTTTTATTTTTTTTTAAATGTAAGCTCCCTCCCTCCATTGATTTCGGATTGCATTTCAAAAACATTTCCCAATCCATGCATTAATTACACTCATCCACTGTTCTCTTTAATCAATGCGAGACTTAACACAAAGACTCAGACGTGCGTGTCCAGCATTCAGCGCAGTATTCGTTCCAAACAAAGGACGTAAGATAAAAAAAAAAAAAAAACACCAAAAACAAATGTACTGAGATTGGGAGGTTTTTTTTTTTTTTTTTTTAAATAGATCTGATGCTACTAAATGAAATATGCATTTCAGAACTGGTGAGTCATCGTGCTAGGGGCAAATGAATGTGACTCATGGCCAAAGGCAATGCGACCAAATCCAGAAGTTTTTTGAAATGCAATTCTCATTATCAGATGCACAGGGTACACAGGGTCTGTTCGAAATATCCAGATGCTAGCTTTTCAATTCGGAATAGAGCTGGAAGGGACCTTGGAGGTCCTCTAGTCCAACCCCCTTCCCAAGCAGGAGACCCTATACCAGTGGTAGTCAACCTGGTCCCTATACCGCCCACTAGTGGGCGTTCCAGCTTTCATGGTGGGCGGTAGGGGTTTCGTCTGATACTGAAGCACTTTCCTTTTTTTAAATTTAATTGACCAGAAAATGGGTATCCATTTGATGAACTTTGTGTAATATGCTGCCATCCTGGGACAGTACCATCTCTCGTCGACTTCTATCCTCTATCTATTTATTTATGCGATATTATGGAACTCTGCATGCAGTGCCCCGCCTACTGCAGGAATGGCATGCTTCATTACCAAGGGCGGCCTCAATGGCGGGTCTTGGGACCCTGAAGGTGGCATGCGAAGAGAAGAGCCTTTGGGAGTTTTAGATAGGGCATTTTAAGGGGTGGGAGGTAGGCGGGTGTTGGGGTAGCCCGTCGGAGGGGGTCCAGTTCCTGCGTGTGCCATGGCTGCGAGTTAGGTTCGAAGGTTACGGGGAGGATCGCGTTCCGTTTACTGAGGTGGTCCTATTTCAGAGTAAGTGGGAGGGGCAGATATGGCGGAAGTGGGGGCTCATATTGTTCTGTGGGGTGCTGGCCTTTCGATGTTTGCAGGCGATCGCGCTTTTGAGCTCTGACTTTCCGTTTCCCGGATGGTCAAGATCCTCAGAGCCGCGGCCTTGATGATGCTGTGCAATAAGGCCCCTAATACGATCTTATTCAGGGGGTGCCATGGACCTTATGGGCGTTGGAGACCTGGTTGGGCACTGAAGGGGCGTGCCTTGTTGAAATGTGCCCATCGGTTTCAAGCATTCCATCAACCCGAGGCAGGGTAGGGGTGGGGGTGGCGGTTGTTATTAGAGAGAGTCTAGAGCCGAGGGAGACCACTGTACCTCAGATTGCCGGGTGTGAATCCTCTTGTGAGGTGGGGTCATAGATGTCAGATGGGCTTGTTTGTCACGCACCTGGCTCCTTGCGGCGTGACAGCAGCCCTGCCCGAGCTCCTGGAGGTGCTTGCTGGAGTGGCAGTGGAGACCCCAGACTTATAGTCATGGGGACTTTAACTTGCCATCGACGCATGTCATCGACAGTTGCTCGGGAGTTCACGGCTTCCATGACGGCCTTGGACCTGACTCAAGTAGTTGATGGCCCCACTCACAGTGGGGAGGCACACTGGATTTGATTTTCATCTCTGGTCAGTGGTTGAAGGATCTGGACTTGAGGATTTAGTCATCGAACCTTTGTCATGGTCAGATCACTCTCCTTCGCCTGGACTTTCTGACCGCCACTCAACACTGCAGGGAGACGGAACCAATACGTTGGTTCCGCCCCAGGCGCCTGATGGACCCGGAGAGGTTCCAGACGGAGCTGGGCCGCTTTCCTGAGGGTCTGGCTCACGGCACGGCCGAGGAACTTGTCGCGCTTGGGAACGGGCCGCGCGGGGCCTGGACCGTGTCGTGCCTTTGCGGCCTCTGACCCGCGAGGTCTCAACCAGCCCCTGGTTCTCCGAGGAGCTGAGGGGATGAAACGCCGGAGAAGACGCCTAGAGAGTTCCTGGAGGTCCAGTCGCTCGAGGTTGATCGACACTAGTTAGGTCCTATACTAGGACCTACCTAGTGGCACTGAGGGAAGCGAGACGCTACGCTCCTCCTCATTGCGCCGGCAGATAACCGCCCGGCCGCCCTGTTTGGGTGACCCGCCTCCTTCAACAGGGGAGCGGATGACCCGCTGCAGGGACATGCCGAGGAGTTTAGTGGTTATCTATACGACAAAATCGCTCAGCTTCGGGATGGTCTGGACCAAAATTGGGTAGATCCAGGTGAGATGTCAGAGAGCTGTCTTGTTGAGACTGTTTGGGATGAGTTTGACCTGTGGCTCCGAGGACATGGACAGGTTGCTGGGTAGGTTGAACGCCACCACATGTTTATTGGACCCGTGTCCTCCTGGTTGGTGCTGGCCACAGGAGGTGACACGAGGCTGGCTCCAGGGATTACGAATGCTTCTTTGTTGGAGGGGTCTTCCGCCGCCTTGAAAGAGGCGGTGGTGAGGCCTCTCCTCAAGAAGCCTTCCTGACCCAGCTGTTTTAGGTAATTATCGCGTCTCCAACCCGCCACGGCGAAGGTTGTAGAGAGTGTGGTGGCATGTCAACTACCCCAGTACCTGGAGGAAACCTATCTAGACCTGCTCCAGTCCGCCGCCCGGATACAGCACTGAGACGGCTTTGGTCGCAGGTGGATGATCTCTGAGGGCCAGGATAGGGGTTATTCCTCTGCCTTGGTCCTATTAGACCTCTCAGCGCTTTTGATACCATCGACCATGGTATCCTGCTGCACCGGTTGGAGGGATTGGGGGTGGAGGCACCGCTATCGGTGGTTCTCCTCCCATCTCTCCGATCGGTCGCAGACGGTGTTGACGGGGGGCAGAGGTCGCCCAGGCGCCTCACTTGTGGGGTGCCTCAGGGTCGATTCTCGCCTCTGTTCAACATCTATATGAAGCCGCTGGGTGAGATCATCAGTGGTTTCGTGTGAGGTACCAGCTGTACGCTGACGATACTCAGCTTGTATTTTTCCACACCGACCACCCCAACGGCTATCAAGTGCTGTCCCGGTGTCTGGAAGCCGTGACGGGTCTGGATGGGGAGAAACAGGCTCAAGCTCAATCCTCCAAGACGGAGTGGCTGTGGATGCCGCATCCCGCACAGTCAGCTGCAGCCGCTGGCTGACTGTTGGGGGCAGTCATTGGCCCCAATGGAGAGGGTGCAACTTGGCGTTCTCCTGATGGACGGCTGTCTTTGAAGACCATTTGACGGCCGCTCCAGGAGAGCTTTTACCAGGTTCGCCTGGTCCGCCAGTTGCGCCTTTCTAGACCGGGATGCCCTATGCACGGTCACTCATGCTCGTGACATCTCGCCTGGATTACTGCAATGTTTCTACATGGGGCTCCTTGAGGAGCACCCGAGACTCCAGGTAGTTCAGAATGCGGCTGCGCTGGTGATAGAGGGAGCCCTCGTGGCTCCCACGTAACACCTCTCCGCGCAGACTGCACTGGCTGCCTGTGGCCTCCGGGTGCGCTCAAGGTTTTGGTAATTATCTTCAAAGCGCCCATGGCATAGGGCCGGCTACTTACGGGACCGCCTGCTGCCACCGATTGCCTCTCACCGACCTGCGCCTCACAGAGAGGACTCTCAGGTGCCGCCGGCCAGGCAGTGCCGACTGGCGACACCCAGGGAAGGGCCTTTCTGTGGGGGCTCCCACCTCTGGAACGAGCTTCCCCAGGACTTCGCCAACTTCCTGACCTTCAACCTTCCGCCAGAGCTTAAGACACATCTATTTATTTGCGAGGACTGGACTAGAATTTTAAATTTTAAATCTGGTTTTAATGGGGTTTTATTATTTATATTTCTATTTTAAATATTCGCCTATTTAATAAGTTTTTAAATTAATGTTTTATTTTGTATATTTTTGTTTTATTTATGTAAACCGCCTGAGTCCCTGGGAGATAGGGGTATAGATAAACAAACAAACAAACAAATAAATAAATAAATAATTAAAAAAATTCATAGTTTAAAAACATTTTCATTAGGTTTTCATAAATTCGTGACAATTTAAATTTGAAAATATACTATTTGTATCGCCTGCACCTAAGTTTAGTTCATGTTACGTAAGTGAAACTAAATGGTGCTATATGCGACATAAACAAAGAGCCTCGTCCCAGAATAGCTCGCGCATCTCCCCCCACACCACCCAGCTGTAACAGACAAGCAGAGCTGGTAGCCGGCGCCCGCCCCCCAAACCCAATCCACAATGCGCGAGAGATACACGGCGCATTACTGTGGAACTGGTGGGCGGTTAGAAAATTTTACTACTAACAGAGATACAAAAGTGGGAGGTAGGTATAAAAAGGTTGACCACCCCTGCACTATACTGTTTCAGACAAGTGGCTGTCCAGTCTCATCTTTAAAACCTCCAGCGCAACTTCTGGTGGCAAGTTGTTCCACTGGTTAATTGTTCTCACTGTCAGGAAATTTCTCTTTAGTTCTAGGTTGCTTCTCTCCTTGATGAGTTTCCATTCGTTGCTTCTTCTCCTGCCTTCAGGTGCTTTGGAGAATAGTTTGCCTCTCTCTTCTTTGTGGCAGCCACTCAAATACTGGAAAAATGCTATCATGTCCCCCACTAGTCCTTCTTTTCTCTAGACTAGCCAAACCCAAATTCTGCAACCGTTCTTCGTATGTTTTAGTCTCCAGGCCTTTCTTTCATCATCCTAGTTGCTCTTCTCTGCACTTTTTCCAAAGTCTCCACATCTTTTTTCTGTAACGTGGTGACCAAAACTGGATGCAAATATTCCAGGCGTGGCTTTGCTGAAGTTTTCTAAAGTGGTAATAACACTTCACGCGATTTTGATTCTATGCTTCTTATATTTAAGTGATCGTCCACCAGGACTCCAAGATCCCTCTCACAGTTATCGTTTTCGAGGCAGGTTTCAGCTAATCTGTACTTGAGCCTTTGTTAATTTAAAGCTGAGCTCAGTTCCCATGCAGTTGGTGTTTTAATGAGTAAAAATACAATAAAACTCTCTGTATTTCTGGTGGCTGAAACAATTCTGAAATCGGCTTTAGTTTATCACTGTAAATTTAAAAATCCAGTTTAGGAAATAAAGTCTGAATACCGCAAAATTATCAATAAAGCCTCAGTAATATGTTAGTTCCAGGAAAGTACAGCAATCAAAAGATGAAATGAAATGTAAAGAGCACCCTTGTTAAGTTCTCATAGCACATTTTGTTGATTTAGTCTTTCTAATTTGTTCCCCGGGTGATGGCTATTTTTTCCCTTCCATTACGCAGCTAAATAACTCACATAAAGGACACGGGATTTTTTCTTCCATCTTTTTATTTTTATTTATTTATTTGTATCCCGCCTTCATCATTTTTATAAATAACTCAAGGCAGCGAACAGACCCAACGCACCTTCCCTCTCCTGTTTTTCCCACAACAACAACCTTGTGAGGTGGGTTAGGATGGGAGAGAATTAGCGGCTCAAGGTCATCTAACCGGTTTTCATGCCAAAGGTGGAACTAGAACTCACTGTCTCCTAGTGATTGGCCAAAAATCACCCAGTTGGCTTTCATGCCTAAGGCGGGACTAGAACTCACTGTCTCCTAGTAATTGGCCCAAAATTACCCAGTTGGCTTTCATGCCTAAGGCGGGGCTAGAACTCACTGTCTCCTAGTGATTGGCCCAAAATCACCCAGTTGGCTTTCATGCCTAAGGCGGGACTAGAACTCACTGTCTCCTAGTGATTGGCCCAAAATCACTCAGTTGGCTTTCATGTCTAAGGCGGGACTAGAACTCACTGTCTCCTAGTGATTGGCCCAAAATCACCCAGTTGGCTTTCATGCCTAAGGCGGGACTAGAACTCGCTGTCTCCTAGTAATTGGCCAAAAATTGGCTTTCATGCCTAAGGCGGGACTAGAACTCACTGTCTCCTAGTGATTGGCCCAAAATCACCCAGCTGGCTTTCATGCCTAAGGTGGGACTAGAACTCACTGTCTTCTAGTGATTGGCCCAAAATCACCCAGTTGACTTTCATGTTTAAAGTGGGACTAGAACTCACTGTCTCCTGGTCATTGACCCAAAATCACCCATCTACCTTTCGTAATTAAGCTAAGACTCTTGTCTCTGGCTTTCTAGCCCAGGACCTTAACCACTAGGCCAAACTGGCTCTTATACTGCCTAGAACCATGATGGCGAACCTATGGTACACGTGCCACAGGTGGCGCACATAGCCATATTGGTGGGCACGCGAGCTTGGTGCATATGCTCTCAGTGTACATAAAAGAAAAGATACGTTCATCAAGGTACAACATTTAAAACACAATTGATGGTCAATATATCAATATAAATCATAATAATAAGGATTATTATTATTTATTCAAATTTTTATACCGCCCTATCTTCCGAAGGACTCAGGGTGGTGTACAGCCAAATAAAAACATAAGAATAATGCAAATAAAAACAACAATTAAAAAACTTATTAATTAGGCCGAAATTAAAATATCACTAAAATAGTATAAAACCCCATTAAAACTAAATTTAAAACTAAAAACCCTAGACTAGCCCTGCGCAAATAAATAGATGTGTCTTAAGCTCGCAGCGGACGGTTTGGAGGTCGGGAAGTTGGCGCAGCCCTGGGGGAAGCTCGTTCCAGAGGGTGGGAGCCCCCACAGAGAAAGCCCTTCCTCTGGGTGTCGCCAGTCGGCACTGCCTGCTGAGGGCCAGCACCCTATGAGTCCCTCTCTGTGAGAGCGTATGGGTCCAGTGGGAGGCAATCGTTGGCAGTAGCATATATATATATATATATATATATATATATATATATATATATATATATATATATATATATATATATATATATATATATGTCTTGGTTGTAAGGTTTTCTCCGTGTAAAATTGGAAGTGTCTTGTGACGTTTAGTAAGTCTCATTCGTCATCTTCAGGCTTCAGCTTCGTGCTTCTGGGAGCAATGTGTGATCTCATATATATATATATATATATATATATATATATATATATATATATATATATATATATATATATATATATATATATATATATATATATATATATATATATATATATATATATATATATATATATAAAATATATATATATTTCTTCAAGATATGTTGTTTTATCTATGACAATATAGGGAAGTATGCAGTGGAGTACCCCAAGGCTCTGTTTTAGGCCCAGTACTCTTCAACATCTTCATCAATGACTTGGACGAGGAGATAGATGGGGAACTCATCAAATTTGCAGATGACACCAAGCTGGCAGGAATAGCCAACACTCCAGAAGATAGGCTCAAGTTACAGAAAGATCTTGACAGACTTGAACATTGGGCGCTATCTAACAAAATGAAATTCAACAGTGAAAAAAGTAAGGTTCTACATTTAGGCCAAAAAAACAAAATGCACCAGTACCGTATATGTGGTACCTTGCTCAATAGTAGTACCTGTGAGAGGGATCTTGGAGTCCTAGTGGATAACCATTTAGATATGAGCCAGCAGTGTGCAGCAGCTGTTAAAAAGCCAACACAGTTCTGGGCTGCATAAACAGAGGATAGAATCAAGATCACGTGAAGTGTTAGTACCACTTTATAATGCCTTGGTAAGGCCACACTTGGAATATTGCATCCAGTTTTGGTACGATGTAAAAAGATGTTGAGACTCTAGAAAGAGTGCAGAGAAGAGCAACAAAGATGATTAGGGACTGGAGGATAAAACATATGAAGAACGGTTGCAGGAACTGGGTATGTCTAGTTTAACAAAAGAAGGACTAGGAGACATGATAGCTGTGTTCCAATATCTCAGGGCTGCCACAAAGAAGAGAGTCAACTGTTCTCCAAAGCACCTGAGGGTAGAACAAGAAGCAATGGGTGGAAACTGGTCAAAGAAAGAAGCAACTTAGAACTAAGGAGAAATTTCCTGACAGTTAGAACAATTAATAAGTGGAACGACTTGCCTGCAGAAGTTGTGAATGCTCCAACACTGGAAATTTTTAAGAAAATGTTGGATAACCATCTGACTGAGATGGTATAGGGTTTCCTGCCTGGGCAGGGGGTTGGACTAGAAGGCCTCCAAGGTCCCTTCCAACTCTGATGTTATGTTATGTTACAATTGTTTGTGTATACTGTTGTGACAAAAAGAAATTTAAAAAAAATCAGGCAACCATTTGGCAGAAATGGCATAGGGTCCCCTGCCTGAGCAGGGGGTTGGACTAGAAGACCTCCAAGGTCCCTTCCAACGCCATTATCCTGCTGTTTTCTGTTATTTGCTTACCCCTCAGGGACCGAATCTTGCCAAACTAACATCATAACCTTCTGACCTCGTAGATGTATCCCGCGTAATTTTTATTTTCAGACTCTCGCTTGAAGGAGAAATGCTCGGCTCGAATAAATTGGGAAAGACTAGTTGGGTCAATATGGTAATCCATGTGCATCTAATTTGAGGCACGTCAGCACAAAAGTTGCTTTTTTGAGGAGAATGCGGCATCGCTTTGTACCCAAGGAAGCGAAAGTTCAGGACACGCTGGCATTTTCCTTGCAGCATACCCTAGCAGAGTCAGTTAGGTACAGAAATCTGCCGCAAACATCAATCTCAGCCTAACTTTCTTTTGCTCTGAAACGCTTCCAATGCATCGATGAAACAGCAGAATTATTTAGTACGCTATATTTGGGAGATAATAAAGTAATACCTCATGAAGGAAGCTATTAAAAGCAGGGAGTTTTCAAGAAGAGACCGATACAGCTGTTTGCCTGGGATGGTATAGGGTCTCCTGCTTGAGCGATGGAGGGAGTGGGGCGGGGGGTTAGACTAGTAGACCTTAAAGGTCACTTCTCAACTCTGTATTCTGTAAGAACAGCAGGAGGCCAAAGAAGGACGTCTTCAGACCGCAAGCCGAAAAAGAGAATGTGTGATCCAGTTGCTGTGTTCTGCAGAGAGGTCATTCACAATGGAGATTCTGCCTGCTGCTGCAGGAAAATTTCATATAAGGATAGATAGATAGATTATATATAGGATATATAGATTATATATAGGATAGATTATATATATATATATATATATATATATATATATATATATATATATATATATATATATATATATATATATATATATATATATAGGTCTTCGTTATTCGGGTTTTCTCCGCGTAAAATTGGAAGTATCTTGGCGACGTTTCGTGAAGTCTCATTAAATCATCTTCAGGCTTCAGCTTGCTTCTGGGAGCAATGTGTGATTGCAGCTGTTTCTTCCTTTTTAACTGCTAGTGGGGTTTGAACTGATTGGGTGGGAGCTTGGCTGTGCTCTGATTGGATGGGGTTTTTGTGCTCTGATTGGCTGGGGGTGTGTCCTGTTTGGGTGGGGGCTTGGTTGTGCTCAGATTAGTTTGAGTTGCAGGGGATTTGAGCTGGTGAGCTGCACTGCTGCTATTTGGCTTCGTGGGTCGGTCGTGCTACACCTTCGTAGTGGGTGTCAGTCTGCTGCATGTATGGATTGGAGGGGTTTGAAATGGCTAATGTTGCAGCTGCGGTCTGGCTTCTGGTCCTTGGTCGTGCTTCCTGATCAGTGTGGGTTTGGGTCTGCTTTCTGAGTGGATGTGTGGTGGTGACATCCTGTGTGGACCTCGTGAGTGTGGGTCTGGTGTCATTCCTTGTGTTAAGGACTCGTTTGTCAATAAGGCGGGTTTCAAATGGCTGGTAGGCGGAGGTATCATCTCGTTTGTTCATGCTGTGTGGGCGTTTTCTATCTCGATGGCTTCTCTGATTATTCTGCTGTTAAAGTGTTCAGTTTTGGCGATAGTTCTGGTCTTTTAAAGTCAATATAAATGTCCTGTGGCTTTAAGGTGTTGGACCAGGGAAGAAGTTGGTTCCTCTTTTTTGACTGAGTTCTTGTGTTCTTCAATGCGTGCACTTATTCTTCTGTTGGTTTGTCCGATGTATGTGGTGGGGCAGGCGGTGCATGGGAAGATGTAGCACGACCACGACCACGAAGCCAAATAGCAGCAGTGCAGCTCACCAGCTCAAATCCCCCTGCAACTCAGACTAATCTGAGCACAACCAAGCCCCCACCCAAACAGGACACACCCCCAGCCAATCAGAGCACAAAAAAACCCCATCCAATCAGAGCACAGCCAAGCTCCCACCCAATCAGTTCAAACCCCCACTAGCAGTTAAAAAGGAAGAAACAGCTGCAATCACACATTGCTCCCAGAAGCACGAAGCTGAAGCCTGAAGATGACGAATGAGAAAACGCCGCCAAGATACTTCCAATTTTACGCGGGAGAAAACCTGAATAACCAAAGACCTACAAACACACAAAAACCTCAGAAAACATATATATATATATATATATATATATATATATATATATATATATATATATATATATATATATATATATATATATATATATATATATATATATTACTTTGTTCATTCGGTTTTTCCTGCAATTGAGGACAGCCGATTTGTTCATTCATCATTCAGGCTAGTTTCGGGAGCACGTAGATCGCAGCTGTTTCTTCCTTTTAACTAGAAAGGAAAGGAACTAAAAAGGAAAGTTAAAAGGAAGAAACAGCTGCGATCATACATTGCTCCCAGAAGCACAAAGCTGAAGCCTGAAGATGACGAATGAGACTTCGTCGAAACGTTGCCAAGACATTTCCAATTTTACACGGGAGAAAACCCGAGCAACCAAAGACCTACATACAAACACCCGTGAAAACCTCAGAAAACAAATATATATATATATATATATGATGAGATCTCACAGTAGTTAAAATCCACACTTTGCTCACATAAGAACAAAGCCAAAGCCTGAAGATGATGAGTGAGATCTCATCGAAACGTTGCCTAAATACTTCCAATACTAAATACTTCCAACACGAAGCCAAACAACAGCAATGCAGCTCACCAACTCAAATCTCCCTGCAACTCAGACTACCCTGAGCACAACCAAGCCCCCCCCACCCAAACAGAACACACCCCCATCCAATCAGAGCACAGCCAACCCCACCATCCAATCAGAGCACAGCCAAACCCCCAACCAATCAGAACACACCTCCACCCAATCAGAACACGGCCAAGCTCCCAACCAATCAGTTCAAACCCCACTAGCAGATAAAAGGAGAAACAGCTGCCATCACATATTGCTCCTAGAAGCACGCAAGCAATTACACCAGCCTGAAGATGACTTAATGAGACTTCTGAAACGCCGCCAAGACACTTCCAATTTTACGGAGAAAACTGAATAACCAAAGACCTCATATATATATATGTATAGAGAGAGAAGAGAGAGAGAGAGAGGAGGAGGAGGAGAGAGAGAGTGGATGATGGATGGATGGATGGATGGATAGAGGTACAGTAGATAGATAGATAGATGTAGGGAGGGAGGGAGGTAGTAGGGAGGGAGGGAGGTAGAGTGAGAGAGATGATAGATAGATAGATAGATAGATAGATAGATAGATAGATAGATAGATAGATAGATAGATAGATAGATAGATAGATAGATAGATAGATAGATAGATATGGGTGAGTGGTTGGGTGGATGTTTGGATAGGTAGGTAGGTAGATAGGAGGATGGATGCATGAATGGAAGACATTTTTTTCATCTGATTTATTTGAATTGAGTGACATCATTCAGAATTTATCAAGACTGGGGGAAGAAAAGAATTATATTAAATACTCAATATATGATTACATTACATTACATTACATTACATTACATTGCTTGAAATTAAATCAGATGCGTTCAGTTTAGTACTGGCCAAGGCAGCCTGGCTCAGGAGAATTTGCTTTAAGCTAATATTTGCATGGGTGTTTAGCCAAAACAGGAAAAAGCAAAGAAAGAAATCCATATTTTTAAGAGGAATTTTGCAACTCAAGACGTTGGGCCACTGATAAAAACGGTGTCCCCTGTTCTTAGCTCGTCCGCTAAGAAAGTGACGTCCAGTTCTGGGTTTCTGTCAGAGGTCGCCAGCCTGCCAGCTCAAGCACATCATCATCATCATCATCATCATCATCATCATCATCATCATCATCATCATCATTATTATTATTATTATTATTATTATTATTATTATTATTATTATTATTATTCTGCACATTGTGCATAAGAGCACAAAGGTGCCTACCGTTCCTGTCCTATTGTTTCCTTTCATTATATCCAATTAATATAGTTATTGCATACTACCAATATATGCTGATATGATATGTAGTTATTTTATATTGATGCTTGTATATTGTTGTGACAAATAAAATAAAAATTTGCTTTCGGCCTTTCAATGCATGGTAGGCAAACCCCTCCATGCCAGTTGGCCTCCGGGCACCGTTTCCCCCTCCAGTTATTGGATGCTGCCCTTTATAGACACTTATTTAGTTATTTTAACCTGTTTGCAAAGGAGCAGTGAAGAGCTGGGCTTTTGTGTGTGTGTATATTCACTCTAGAATGATGAAAGATGGACCTCCCTCCCTCCCTCCCTTCCTTCCTTCCTTCCATCCATCCATCCTTCTTCTCACTATTCCTTCCTTCTTTCCCCTTTCCTTCTCTTCCTCCCTCCCTCCCTCCCTTCTTTCCCCTTTCTCTTTCCCCTTCCTTTCCTCGCTCCCTTTTCTATATTTCCCTCTCATTCCCTTCCTTCCTTCCTTCCTTCCATCCATCCATCCATCCATCCAGCCAACCATTCTTCTTCTCCCTTTTTCATCCTTCCTTCCATCCTTCTTGTCACTATTCCTTCCTTCCTTCCCTTTTTCTTTTCTCTCTCCCTTCACCTTTCTCTCTCTTTCCCCTTCTTTCCCTCCTTTTTCTATATTTAGCCTCATTCCCTCCTCCTCCATCCATCCATCCATCCTTCCTTCTTTCCATTCATACATCCTTCCTTCTTTCCATCCATCTTCTTCCTTTTCCTTCCTTCCTTCCTTCCCTTCTCTTCCCCCTTCCTCCCTTTCTATATTTCCTCTCATTCCTTCCTTCCTTCCTTCCTTCCATCCTCCATCCCTCCCTCCGTCCCTCCCTCCATCCTTCTTCTCCCTTTCTCTTCCTTCCTTCCATCCTTGTCACTATTCCTTCCTTCACTTTTCCTTTTCTTCCTCCCTTCCCCTTTCTCTCTTTTTCCCCTTCTTTCCCTCCCTCCGTCCCTTTTCTATAGTTACCTCTCATTCCCTCTTCCTTCCTTCCTGCCATCCCTCCATCCCTCCATCCCTCCATCCTTCTTTTTCCTTTTCCTTCCTTCCTTCCTTCCATCCATCCATCCCTCCCTCCCTCCATCCATCCTTCTTTTTCCTTTTCCTTCCTTCCTTCCTTCCTTCCTTCCTTCCTTTCCCCTTTCTCTTTCCCCTTCCTTCCCTCCCCCCTTTTCTATATTTACCTCTCATTCCCTCTTCCTTCCTTCCTGCCATCCCTCCATCCATCCCTCCATCCCTCCATTCTTCTTTTTCCTTTTCCTTCCTTCCTTCCATCCCTCCATCCCTCCATCCATCCCTCCATCCCACCATTCTTCTTTTTCCTTTTCATTCCTTCCTTCCTCATCCATCCATCCCTCCATCCATCCATCCTTCTTTTTCCTTTTCCTTCCTTCCTTCCTTCCTTCCTTCCTTCCTTCCTTCCTTCCTTTCCCCTTTCTCTTTGCCCTTCCTTCCCTCGCCCTTTTCTATATTTACCTCTCATTCCCTCTTCCTTCCTTCCTGTCATCCCTCCATTCTTCTTTTTCCTTTTCCTTCCTTCCTTCCATCCTCCATCCCTCCATCCATCCCTCCATCCCACCATTCTTCTTTTCCTTCCTTCCTTCCTTTCATCATCCCTCCTCCCTCCTCTCTCCTTCTTTCCTTTTCCTTCCTTCCTTCCCCTTTCTCCCCTTCCTTCCTCCTCCCTTTCTATATTTACCTCTCATTCCTCCTCCTCCCTCTTCCATCCATCCATCCTTCCATCCATCCTTCTTCTTCCTCCCTCCCTCCTCCCTCCTTCCTCCCTTCCTTCCCTCCTTCCTCCTCCTCTCCTCCTTCCTTCCTTCCTTCCTTCCTTCCTTCTTTCCTTCTCACACCAACTACACCTTCAATGCATCCACAGTTTCATTCAGGGTCTTCTTAAACTTCAAAAACCCAGCTCTTCCATCCATCCATCCTTCCATCCATCCTTCTTCTTCCCTTCCTCCCTTCCTTCCCTTCCTCCCTTTCTTCACTCCCTCCCTTCCGTCCTCCCTCCCTCCCTCCTTCCCTTCCTTCCTTCCTTCCTTCCTTCCTTCCTTCCTTCCTTCCTTCCTTCCTTCCTTCCTTCCTTCCTTCCTTCTCTTTATACCAACTACACCTTCAAAGCATCCACAGTTTCATTCAGGGTCTTCTTAAACTTCAAAAACCCGGCTCTTCCATCCATCCATTCATCCATCCATCCATCCATCCATCCATCCATCCATCCATCCATCCATCCACTCATCCACCCACTTTTGCTTCTGCTTCTGGTATGTCAAGATGCCCTTTGTTATTGTTGTTTTTGTCATTCCTCTCCACTTTGGCTGGAGAATCCACATATTATACGACCATTCCACCTTTTCAAAGCATTCTCCAGAGAGCCATCAACTTCATTTCTTTTTATCAGTAGTAATCATTTTCCCAAGCATTGTTGAGTCTTGGTTTAGAAGCTATTTGCAGAGAGGGCCAATTTAGCAATCTTTCTCTTCTTTCGCTAAGAAAAAATGGCACTGGTGGATTTTAAAACCTTCCAGATTTCGTATTAATGATAAAGTATACGGGACAATTATGCAATTATACAGGATATTGTTCATTGATAGGTATTGATGAGAGCGTGATGGCTCAACGGTTAAAGGCACTGAGTTTGTCAGCTGGAAACCTGCCAGCCTAGGTTCGAGACCCAAGGGCCATGAAATGGGGTTGTTGTGACCTAGGCTTACTGAGTCATTACAAGACACAATTAGTCCCAAACAAACCTATTTTATTGTAACAGCTGAGAATTACATTCATTCCCAGCTGAATCCCAATTAGTTGCACAACAAGTCCTTCGGAAGAAGTCCTTTGGGATAATCATCAACCTTTATCTCCTCTGACACCCTGCCAAAGGCCTTACTTGGCAAAGCCCCGCGGAGTTCAGAAACAAACAAGAGATGCTGACTGGAAACAGAGTTAGTGTATTTTTCAGAGTTTAAGATGCACCTTTTTTCCCCGAAAAAGAAGGTGAAAGTCTGGGTGTGTCTTATACTCCGAATGTAGCCCCGCCCAGCTTCTCAAACTGAGGTTTCAGAGGCTGAAAAAGTCAGAAATGACGCTCAAGGAAAGAACCCCCCAAACAGAGCTCCAGAAAAGAAGCCCCCAAACAGAGCTTCAGAAAAGAAGCCCCCAAACAGATTCAGAAAAGAAGCCCCCAAACAGAGCTTCAGAAAAGAAGCTGCCAAACAGAGATTCAGAAAAAAGCCCCCAAACAGAGATTCAGAAAAGAAGCCCCCAAACAGAGATTCAGAAAAAAAGCCTTCAAACAGAGATTCAGAAAAAAGCCCCCAAACAGAGATTCAGAAAAAAGCCTCCAAACAGAGATTCAGAAAAGAAGCCCCCAAACAGAGATTCAGAAAAAAGCCTCCAAACAGAGATTCAGAAAAGAAGCCCCCAAACAGAGCTTCAGAAGCTTTTTTTCTGAAGTTGTTTCGGAGGCTTTCAGAGGCAGAAAAAAGTTTTTTTTCTGAAACAGAGTTTCAAAAGATTCAGAGGCAGAAAAAAAAAAGCAAGGCACAATGCTCACAACCAAGGAACCTGTTGCTAAAATTCACCTCTGGGAACAGCTGATTGGGGGTATTCCGGGAGGCCGATCCACCTGCCAATCAGCTGTTTTCTTATTTTCCTCCCCAAAAACTAAGGTCTGTCTTATAGTCCAAAAAATATGGTAATTGAAGGATTTCTCCAAGAAGAGTAACTTTCCAAAACTAAATTGAGATATCCATTATCCATCTACAATCCCGGATATTTGGATATCCTAACTTTAGATTCTAAGATCCCTCACTTTCCTAACATTTAGAATAGGATCTAACCCAGTAATTGTTGGATTTAATCTCCAGAGTCCTCAGCCAGCAAAGATGGCTGAGGAACCTCTGGGAGTGAAGTCCATGTTTATAAGTTACTAAGGATGGAGACCCGTGATTTAGAACATCTCAGTATGTATACAGGTAGCCCTTTTAGGTTGGGTGAGATGATGCTCAACTGATCGTGAAGGATCTTTTGCTAATTCTTTCTGTTCAAAAAGTTTTTATTAGTCAAAAGGTTTATACAAATATTCAGGTATGGTAATTCTCATTTTTCTTATCTAAAATAAGAATTTTACAAATTTTTAACATACAACAATATAAGGCAAGCAGGTGACACTAAGTAGCAAAGTTTGCAAATTTTAATACGAATAAAGAAGAGTCAAGAATAAACAGAATATCGTACAAAAGAGAATAAGGAAACCAACACAATCCCAAATATCTTATCACTTCTAGTTTTGATCTCAGAACCTGGGTTCAGCTCACCTAACTCAGGTCGCAACAGCGGCAGCCGC